>NW_023276892.1:20932-44595 GCF_003668045.3 Cricetulus griseus
TACCCTCATGTCAGTCCACTTCTTGTGGATGGTGGTGTCACTGTTACCCTGGTGTCCGCAGGGTACCGGCATGCCGGGTCCCACCTAAATATTTTTTCCTAATCTTAACTTCATCTCCTACACTGCTGAACGCTGCCAAGGCTTAGGATGCCCCAGACAGTGTCATACATTCTTAAATTCCATGGAGCAATCAGGTAATCCAGGATGTAGTATTATCACACTATTCCCAACCCCGCCCAAAGAGGATCAATGTCACATCATCAATAAGAAGCAGTCTTGAGAACTTGACATCCTTATTCCATAAGATGCAAATATAAGATCCCAAATTTCCATAATCAGTGACGTTCGGAAAGAAAGATCATGGTATCGGGATAATTCCCCATGTCACCTGAAAGGGTGCCCCCACTCAGCCACTATTGTGTTCAGTCCAGGGTTCCATGGGTACTAAGTGAGCAGACAGAGTTATAGAACCCCTTTAATAGACAGATCCCTACCCAGTTCTGATGGCCTTTTCTCTGTGACCTTCCAATTCCTCTCTGCTATCTGCTATCTGGTATCTTCCTCGGACCAACTTCATCTCTTCTTCTGTCTCCCCCACTCACCATCTTCAACATTGTCAGAAAAACTAAAGTTCATGGACATTCTAAGATTCATGTTCCATTGCTCAGGATGCTGTCTCCATAGCGAGCATTCCCTTCCACGTAAACAAATGACCAACTCTGGAGCTGTCAAAGCCATGGAGGCTATTTCTCTGTGAACTCTCTCCATAACCAGGCTCGGTTGAGTGGGACATCGAAGAGATATTTTCTGGGACTGACCAAACTTTGAAAAACCACGCCAGGTCGGTGTGTTTCTCAAGGATGAGGTCCACCACTACATTCGCTGAATCACCTGTGGGTTTCAGATTTAGGTCTTTGGGAGTTTCTCCCCCTCCACTGTTCAGACCATTGTGTTGTCTCAACTCCTCCGGCATTTTTTGTTCCCCAATTGTCGATGCATTAAGCCTGATTCTGTATTCTGAGATGTTGGGAACTGAGTCTCCTTCAGCTACCTCCATTGGAATTACATCTTATCTTTAAGGGAATCTAGTAGTTACTGTTACTGTAGAAAAACCGTTTAATGCCTTTTTGTTGAGGAATGTCAAATACCCTAAAAGTACATCAATGGAATAAGAAAAAGAAAGGAATCATATTTCTTTAAAATAGGTGAGTTTTTCATTGTTAATTTTTTCCAGGAATGCTTAAGTTCCATTACTTAGATTAGATTGAAAAATCATTGGACTTCAGAAATTTGGGTGCATTAGATGATGTCAGCAGCAGATCTGAGTTCATTAGGTAGAGACAGCATCGTCCTTGAGTATGTTCGGTGCCTGTTCTGTATGTGATATGCACTTATCCTAGCCTAAACTAGGCCTTGGCCTGTCTCTGTTTCTGTCTGTCACTCATTTCATTCTCTAACTCTCTCTATCACACCCTGTCTCTGTCTCAGTCTCTTTGTATCTCTGCATCTCACTTCTGTGTCTCTATGTATATGTCTCTACACACTGGGTGGGAGTCTATAATTATACCTGCTTTGCAATGTATATGCCGGCTACACTAAGCCAAAGTCTCTTTCTATCTCTCTTTCCCATTATCTCTCTCTCACTCTCTGTCTGTCTGTCTGTCTCACTCTCATTATGGTCCTCTAGATTTACATCTGAACCCTGGAGAATACCTGGAGCTATACTTGTCTGTACTGGTCTGCCCCTAATGTGAGATTTGATATGTTCGTTTGTATGTCTCTCTCTCTCTCTCTCTCTCTCTCTCTCTCTCTCTCTGTCTCTCTCTCTTTCTGCCCATCTCGCTCTCTGTCTTTCTGTCTCTCTGTTCTAGTACTGAAGAGCATTCTAAACCTCTCTAAAATGGAAAAATTAAGGTGCTTTTTTATTGAACGAAATATACCCTTCACATTACAAAATGAGAATTCTTTCAGCCAATTAGCTTCTTTCAGAAAGAGGCAACTGATATGTCTCCAATTTATGTTTTTGGTAACCCAAAATATCCCTGTAGGTTCCAGGGAGCTGAATGGGATCCATGTAAACAGGTCCAAAGATGCACTACAGACAAATAGTATTCGTCCTCTCTATGATCACATATTCCTTTATTCATCATCTGGTATCTCTCTTTTGTGAATCATTCCATCATCTGTCCATTCTCTGCTCTGATCCAGGACTTCAGAAACCCTTTTGTTTCTAAAGTTTACTTCATCTCCTACACTGCTGTAATCTGTTGAGTTCTAGGAGACCCGAGTGAGTGCTACCTGGCCAGTCCAAGGAAGGAACAACAGATACTCCAGGATGTATTAGTACCACAACATTCTCAGGTTCCCAATGATGGCCAATGCCCTTCTTCAGCAGGATGCAATCTAGAGAACTCGATATCCTTAATCCCTAAATTGCCATTTCTAACACCCACCATTCTGTATTTAGCGAAAGTAGGAATGAAATTTGCCGGCAACAGGCTGACCTGTCCAAGGCACCTGGCATGTTGCACTCACTCAGTCAGTACTCTGTACAGTCCAGCTTTCAGGGTTACTAAGTTTTCAGGTAATGTTAAAGGACCCTTTTAAAAGACAGATCCCACCCACTTACGCTCTCCTATTCTCTCTCTCTCTCTCTCTCTCTCTCTCTCTCTCTCTCTCTTTTCTCACTCTCACCCTTTCCACTTCATATGTGCTATCTGCTCTTTGCTAATTTTCTGAACCTCTTCGTCTCTTCCTCTGTCTCCCCAACACACCCTCTCCCACCCTGTCTGAAATCCTCGGATCATGGAATTTATATGGTAGCTGTTCCATTGCTCTGTGTACTAATTTCCCCTTCAACGTAAACAAAAGGCCAACACAATTGCTGAGTAAGCCAGCGAGGTTCTATCTCTGTGACCACTCTCTCTGCTCATGCTTGGATCCTGGGAATCCACAGAGATCATTTTCTCAGACTGACCAAATGGTGAGACACCCCTTCAAGTGGGTGTATTTCCAAAGGATGAGGTTCACCAAGACATTCACTGAATCATTTGTGTTTTCAGAATTATGCCTTTGGCAATATCTTCCCTCAAATTTTTGGTATTCTATGTCGACTTGAATTTTCAGGCATATGGTTCTGACCTTGCCCATGATTTCAAGCTGATTCTGAGTTCCGAGATCTGGAGTACCAAGCCTTCTTGGTCCTGGCCCATGGGAAATACATCTTATGATTAAGGCATCTGTTACCTTGGAAAAACTGTTCAAATGTTTTTATGGAGTAAGGTCATATTCCCTGGTTGTGCTTTAATGGACTACGAAAATGAAAAGACACACATTACTGAATGAAATTTGAGTTTTGCAGGATAGCTTCTTCCAAGAAGGTATAAATTCCATATCATAGATTACATTGAAGGATCATTGGAATACAGGTACTTGGGTGCAGCAAATGATGTCAGAAGCAAGACAGAGTTTATGATTCAGAGAACATCATCCTTGAGCATGAGAGGACCCACTATTGGACATGGCACTCAAATATCACAGCCTATACTAAGCCATGGTTTGTCTGTGTGTCTCTCTGTCTGTATGTCTGAATTTTCATCTCTAATTCTCTTTCACTCACTGTCACTGTCTCTCTATTTATGTCTGTATGTGTCTCGCTTGCTGTGTGTTCCTCTCTCTCTCTGTCAGATTAAACCACTCTAAAATGGCAAAATTAAGGTGCTTTTATTTTGTCCTGCATATACCCTTCTTTTTCAAATATGTGAATGCTTTCAGTCAAGTTGCTTGTATCAAAAAATGCAGATGAAATGTATTCAATTTATGTTTTCGGCAAACCCAAATTTTTCTTGTATGTTCCAATGACTTGAATGAGACACATGCAAAAAGGTCCAAATTTTCACTCAAGATAAATAGTATTCAGCCTCTCAATGTTTGCAGATTCCTCTCCTCCTCATCTAGTACTTTTCCCTGGGAAAACCCTTGCTCATCTGACCATGCAACCCTCTGTCACCTGGACTTAAGGAATATTTTGTTCTCTAAACTTAACCTAATCTCATACACTGCTGATATCTGCTGAGGCTTAGGATGCCCAAGACAGAGCCACTCATTCTGGAAATCCATGGGGCAACCAGGTACTCCAGTGTGTAGTAGAACCCCAATATTCTAGGGCCCTCAAAGTTGGTCAATGCCCTTTCATCAAAAAGAAGCTGTCTTGAGAATTCGACATTGTTATTCCCAATGTTGCCAAGTCTAGGACCCCAAATTTCCATAATAAATGCAGGTGAGAATGAAGGTCCTGGCATCTGGCTACCTACCCATGACACCTGGAAAGGTGCACTAACTCAGCCAGTACTCTGTTCAGTCCTGGGTTCCATGGGTCACTGTAGGCAGAGTTATAGGACCCTTTAAAAGACAGATCCCTTCCCACACCTGATCTATTATTCTATCTGTCACCTAAAAATTCCTCTCTGCTGTCTTCTCTCTGGTATCTTCCTCTGACCCACTTCATCTCTTCTACAGTCTCCCCCCTCACCCACTTGAACCATGTCAGAAAATCTAAAGTTCATGGACATTCTAAGAGTTGTGTTCCATTGCTCAGGTTTCCAATTCCATAGCGAGCTTTCCCCTTTCTCATAAACAAATGACTAACTCTCGAGTTGTAAAAGCCATGGAGTCCCTCTCTCTGTGAACTCTCCATATCCAGGCTTGGTTGAGTGGGACATTACAGAGATCTTATTCTGGGACTGACCAAACGGTGAAACACTGCAAGAGGTCAGTGTGTTTCCCAAGGATGATGTCCACCACCACATTGCCTGAATCACCTGTGGGTTTCAGAATTATGCATTTAGGCATTTTTTCTTCACTTTTTGGACCCCTGCATTGTATCAACGGTTCGGGCATTTTTTGTTCCACAATTGTCGATGAGTTAAGGCTGACTCTGTCTTCTGAGATGTTGAGAACTGAGCATCCTTCAGCCATCATCATTGGATTTATAACATATATTTAAGGGAATCTAGATCCTACTGTTACCGTGGAAAAACCGTTCAATGCTGTTCGGCAATGGGGTCTGAAATGCCAAGGCACAGTGTCAATTCTGTGTCCATTCACTGGCCAAGGTAACCCAGGGGCTGTTTCTGGTTCCATTCGTTGACACTGCTTAGAGTCATCTGACACCAGTGATCTGTGTTCCTGATTGGAGTTCTGCAGGGGACTCTGACTCTCCAAAGCCCAGTGGCAGTTCTACATCCATCTGTCGGCTCAGGATCCAAGTTCTGTGTTGGGCTCCAACACGACAAATCCTGGTGGCATTTCTACATCAAACTGCTGGCCCAGGATCCAAGATCAGAGGCCAGGGAAACTACGATGTTTCCCTGCCGGGCCAGGGAAACTACGATGCCCAATGTCAGTTCTGCATCCATCTGTCATCCCAGGATCCGAGTTCTGTGGTGGGATCTGACCTGCCAAATCCTAGTGTGGGTTATACATCCATCTGTTGGCTCAGGATCCAAGTTCTGTGGCAGGTTCCCACACGCCAAAGTCCAGTGGCAGTTCTTCATCCATATGCTGGCCCAGGTTCTGAGTTCGGCGGTAGCATATGGCACACTGAGGCCCCGTGGCAGTTCTGTATCCATCCGCCATGCCAGGTAAATCAGGTTCTTTTTCCAATTCCATTCGTCTTCACTGATTTGAGTAATCTGACACCAGTTATCTGTGCTGTGGATCTGAGTTCTGGGGCAAGCTCCTACATGCAGAGTCACACTGGCAGTTATTATTCCTTCTGCTGGCCCAGGATCCAAAATCTGCATTGGGCTCCCACACTACAAAGCCCAGTGGCAGTTTTGTGTCCATCTGCAGGCCCGTGGAAGTCAGGGATGTTTCTGGTTCCATTCATCGTCACTGCTTAGAGTCATCTGACACCAGTGATCTATGTGCCTTATTCGAGTTCCACGGCATTTTCCTACATGCCAAGGCCCAGTGGCAGTTCTGTGTTTATCTTCCAGCCCAGGATCTGAGTTCGGGCAACAGGTTCTGAAATGCCAAGGCACAGTGACAGTACTGTGTCCATCTGCTGACCCAGTTAGGCCAGTGGCTGTTTCTGATTCCATTCACTGTCACTTCTTAGTCATCTGACATCAGTGATCTGTGCTCCTGAACCGAGTTCGAAGGGGTTCTCCTACACACCTAGGCCTAGTAGCAATTCTGTGTCCATCTGCTAGCCAACGGAGGTCAGGGGCTGTTTCTGATTCCATTCATCGTCACTGTTTAGAGTCATGTGACACCAGTGATCTATGTGCCTGATCCAAGGTCAACAGCTTTCTCAGACACGCCAAAGCCCAGTGGCAGTTCTATGTCTATCTGCCAAGCCAGGATCTGAGTTCAGCAACAGGATGTGTCCATCTGCCGGACCAGGGAGTCCAGGCGCTGTTTCTGCTTCCTTTTGTTGTCACTGCTAATAGCCATCTGACACCAGTGATCTGTGCACTGGATTCAAGTTCAGCAATGACCTCAAGACACACCGAGAACCACTGGCAACTATGTGTCTATCTGCCAGGGCAGGATCTGAGTTTGGCAATGGGTTCTGAAATGCTGAGGCACAGTGGCAGTTCTTTGTCCATCCACTGACCCAAGTAGTGGAGTCATCTGACCAAGGTGATCTATGCGCCTATTCCGAATTCGACAGTGTTCTCTGCAATGCCAGGCCCAGGGGCAGTTCTGTGTCCATCTGCCAGACCAGCGAGTCCAAGGGCTGTTTCTGGTTCCATTCATCGTAATTGCTTAGAGTCATTAACACCAGTGATCTGTGCACTGGATCCAGTTTTGGCAGTGAGCTCCTTCATACCGAGGTCCAGTGGCCCAGGTAGTCTATCCACTGGCCCAGGTAGGCCGGGGGCTATTTCTGGTTCCATTCATCGTCACTGCTTTGAGTCATCTGACACCAGTGGTCTCTGTTCTTGATACAAGTTTGGTGTCGGTCCTGGACATGCCTAGGCCCAGTGGCAGTTCTGTGTCCATCTGCTGGCCCAGGTAAGCCAGGTTCTTTTTGCAGTTCCATTCGTCATCACTGAGTAGAGTCATCTGACACCAGTGATCTGTGCCCTGGATCTGAGTTCCAGGGTGAGGTCCTACACGCAGAATCACAGTGGCAGTTATGGTTTCTTCTGCAGTCCCAGGATCTGAGTTCGGGGGTGGGCTTTGACATGCCAAGGCCCAGTGGCAGGTCTGCATGCATATGCTGGCCCAGGATCCGAGTTTGGTGACTGTATACGACACGCCAAGTCCCAGTGGCAGTTCTGTGTCCATCTGCAGGCCCATGGAGGTCAGGGGCTGTTTCTGGTTCCATTCGTCATCACTGCTTAGAGTCATCTGACACCAGTGATCTGTGCCCTGTATCCAAGTTCAGCGACAGGCTCCAACACGCCGAGGCCAAGTGGTAGTTCTGCCTCCATCTGCCGACACAGGATTCTATTTCTGAGTTGGACTCTGACTCGCCGAGTCCCAGTGGTAGTTCTGCATCCATATGCTGGCCCAGGATCCAAGTGCGGCAGCCGAATATGACACGCCAAGACCCAGTGGCAGTTCTGTGTTTATCTGCTAGCCCAGGATCCGAGTTCCGCAAAAGGCTCTGAAATGCAGAGGCACATTGGCTGGTCTGTGTCCATCTGCTGGCACAGGTAGACCAGGGGCTGTTTCCAGTTCCATTCATCATCAGTGATTAGAGACATCTGACACCAGTGATCTGAGTGCCTGATCCCAATTTGGCAGCAGGCTCTGACACGCTGAGGCTCAATGTTCGTTCCACATCCATATACTGGCCCAGGATCCAAGTTCAGCGGTGGTATATGATACATTGAGGCAGAGTGGCAGTTCTGCACCCATCTGCCTTTCCTGGACCCGAGTTCAGTGGTGGGCTCCGACACACCAAAGCCCAGTTTCATTTCTGCATCAATCTGCGGGACCAAGATCCAAGTTCAGAAGCGTTTCCGACACGACGAGGCCCAGTGGCAAGTCTGCATCTCTCTGCCTTCTCTGGATCCGAGTTCTGGGATGGGCTCCAAATGACAAAGCCCATTGGCAGTTCTGCCTCCATCTGCCCACCCAGGATCTGATTTCAGCGGCGGGATCCGACAAGCCAAGGTCCAGTGGCAATTCTGTGTCCATCAACTGGCCCAGGTAGGCCAGGGGATGTTTCTGGTTCCATTCGGCATCACTGCTTAGAGTCATTTGATACCAGTAATCTTTGCTCCTGATCCCAGTTTGACAGCCAGCTCTGATGCGTCAAGGCCCAGTGTCAGTTCTGCATCCAAATGCTGGCCCACATTGTGAGTTCGGAGGTGGGCTCTGACATGCTCAGTCCCAGTTGCAGTTCTGCCTACATCTGCCAGCCCTGGATCCGAGTTCAGATGCAGACTCTGACAAGCCCAGGCTCTGATGCAGTTCAGTATCCATCTGCTATCCTAGGAGCCTCTTTCGGAGGCAGGCTCACTTGGGTGACTCGGGACCAACAGGAGGGTCCCCCCTCTCTGTCCCAGCTTGCATCCCATCTCTTGGCCCGTGCTCTCTGTATATGTCCTTTTACCCTGGTGGGCCTCTACAAATCTACCTGCTTTGCACTGGGCCTGCCTACTAACTGTGAATCTCTCTCTCTCTATTTTTCTCTCTCACCCTCACTTTCCACTTCCTGGCATTTATCTGCTCTCTGCTATTCCTCTGACCCACTTTGTCTCTTCTCCTGTCTCCCCAACTCACCCCCCCCGTCTCAAATCCTTGGTTCATGAAATACCTAAGGTAGGCCTTCCATTGCTCAGTGTTAGGTTTCCATTTTGTACTTTTCCCTTCAATGTAAAATAAGAACAACATTATAGCTGAGAAAACCACTAAGGGTCTCTCTCTGTGACCTCTCTCCATGCCCATGCTTGGGTGTGAGGGAAACAGAAGAGATCATTTTCTCAGACTGACCAAACAGTGAGACACCCCATCAGATTGGTGTGTATTCCAAGGATGAGGTCCAACACCACATTCTCTGAATCATTTGTGTTTTCAGCTTTACGCCTTTGGCAGTTTCTTCCCTCCTCTTTTAGGAATTTTGTATCAACTTGAATGTTCAGGAGTTTTTCTCTGCCCTTGCCCATGAGTTGCTGACTCTGAGTTCTGAGATCTGGAGTACCAAGCCTTCTTTGTGCTCTCCCATGGGAAATACATCTTATGATTAAGGCATCCTTCCAGTTACTGTTACCTTGGAAAAACTGTTCAAATGCTTTTATGGAGTAATGTCATATTCCCCAATATGTGCATCAATGGACCAAGAAATTCACAAGACACACATTACTGAAACAAATTTGTGTTTTGCATGGTAGCTTCTTACAGGAAGTTTAAAATCCCTATCTTAGGTTAGATTAAAGGACATGGGCCTGCAGGTATTTGGGTGCACCAAGTTATGTCAGCAGCAGGACAGAGTTCATGAGGCAGAAAGTGAATCCTCCATATTCATTTATCTCAGGCTACAATAAGCCTTGGTATGTCTCTGTGACTCTCTGTTGTTTGTCTGACATATAATCTCCAACTCTCTATCACTCCCTGTCGCTGTTTCTGTGTATCCCTGTCTCTCACTGTCTCTGTCTCTCTGTACATGTCCCTTCACCCTAATGGGCCTCTACAACTCTACTTGCTTTGCACTGGGCCTGCCGGCTTACTCAACCTCTCTTAATCTCTCCCCTCTCCCTCTCCCTCTCCCCCTCTCTCCCCTCTCCCTCTCCCTCTCCCAGTCTCTCACTATCTATCTGGCCTTCTCTCTTTGCCTCGGCAACCTGGATAAATACCAGTAGCTCTGGATTGCTGAGGTCTGTTCTGTACCAAATCTGATCCTTTTGTCTGTATGTATGTATCTTTCTCATTGTGTGTGTGTATTGCTCTCCATCAGGGTACTGTGGAGCATGTTAAACCAATCTAAAATGAGAAAATTGAGGTGGCTTTTATTGTCCTATAGATACCCTTCTTTTTCAAACCTGTGAGTGCTTTCTGCCAAGTAGCTTCTATCAAAAAAGGCAGCTGCTGTGTATAATATTTATGTTTTTGCCAAAACCAAAGTATTCCCCTAAGGTCCTGGTAGCTGAATGAGACCCATGAAAAAAGGTCCAAAGATTCACTCCAGATAAATAGTATTCAACCTCTCAATGTTCCCAGTATCCTCTCTTCCTCATCTGGTACTTCCCTGGGAAAACACTCCCTCATCTTACCATGTAACCCTCTGGCACCAGGACATACGAAATATTTTGTTTTCTAAACTTAAGCTCATCTCCTACACTGCTGACATCCCACGAGAGTGCCACACATTCTGGAAATTCTTGGAGCAACCAGGGACTCCAGGATGTGGTAGTACCCCACTATTTTCAGGGCCTCCAAAGTTGGTCAATGCCCTTTCATTAAAAAGAAGCAGTCTTGAGAACTCGACATCGATAGTCCCAATGTTGCCAAGTCTAAGACCCCAAATTTTCATAATAAATGAAGGTGGGAATGAAGGTCCTGGCATCTGTCTTCCTGCTCATGACACCTGGAAGTGTGCACTCACTCAGCAAGAACTCTGTTCAGTCCAGGATTGCATGGGTAATAAGTCTGCAGACAGGATAATAGGACCCTTTAAAGACAGATACCCTCCCACAACTGATTTATTATTCCCACTGTAACCTTCCATTTCGTCTCTGCTATTTCTCTCTGTCATCTTTCTCTGACACTCTTCATTTCTTCTCCTGTCTCCCCCCTCACCCTCTCCAACCATTTCAGAAAATCTAAAGTTCATGGACATTCTAAGATTCGTGTTCCATTGCTCAGGGTTCCGTCTCCATAGAGAGCTTTCCCCTTCCACATAAACAAATGACCAACTTGGAGCTGTGAAAGCCATGGAGGCTCTCTCTCTGTGAACTCTCTAGATACCCAGGGTCTGTTGAGGGAAACATTGCAGAGACCTTTTTCTGGGATTGATCAAACATTGAAACACCCCATGATGTCAGTGTGTATCCCAAGGAAGAGATCCACCACCACATTTGCTGAATCACATGTGTGTATCAGATTTATGATATTGGGAGTTCCTTAGCTCCACTTTTAGAACCACTGCATCTTCTCAACGGTTTGGGGACTATTTGTTCAACAATTGTTGATGAGTTAAGGTTGACTCCATATTCTGAGATGTTGGGTACCGAGCATCTACAGCCACTTACATTGGAATTACTTATTATGTTTAAGGGAATCTAGCTGCTACTGTTAACGTGGAAAAACCGATCAATGCTGTTAAGCAACAGGCTCTGAAATGCCGAAGCCAACTAGCATTATTACACCCATATGGTGGCCCAGTATCTGAGTTCTTCAGCAGCCTCCAAAACTCTGAGGCCCATTGGCAGTTCTGGGTCAATCGGCAGGCCCATGGAGGTCAGGAGCTGTTTCTGTTTCCATTCATTATCATTGCTTAGTGTCATCTAACAGCAATGATCTGTGCACTGGATCCAGTTTTGGCAGTGAGATCCTACACACCACCTCCAGTGGCAGTTCTTTGTTCATCCACTGGCCCAGGTAAACCACTTTCTGTTTCCAGTTCTATTAGTCGTCACTGCATACAGTTATCTGCCACCATTGATCTTTGTTCTTGATATGAGTTTGGTGGAAGCCTTGGACACACCAAGGACCAATGGCAGTTCTGTGTCCATCTGCCAGCCCAGGTAAGCCAGGTTGTGTTTCCGGTTCCATTTGTCATCTCTGCTTAGAATCATCTGACACCATTGATCTTTGCTCCTGATCCGAGTTCAGCTGCGGGCACAAAAATGCCAAGGCCCAGTGGCAGCTCTGTGTTTTCTGTCAGCACAGGATCTGAGTTCAGCAACGGGTACTAAAATACTGAGGCACAGTGTCAATTCTATGTCCATCCACTGGCGCAGGTGGGCCAGGGGATGTTTCTGGTTACATTCATTGTCATTGCTTAGAGTCATTTGACACCAATGATCTGTGTATCTGATATGAGCTCGACGGCATTTTCCAACACGCCAAGGCTGAGTGGAAGTTCTGTGTCCATCTGCCAGCCCAGGATCCGAGTTCAGCAACAGGCTACAAAACGCCAAGGCCCATTGGCATTTCTGTGTCGATCTGCCAGACCCGGGAGTCCAGGGGCTGTTTCTGCTTCCCGTTGCCATCACTGGTTAGAGTCATCTGACACCAGTGATCTGTGCACTGGATCCAGGTTCGGCAGTGAGATCCTACACAGCAAGGCCAAGTGGTAATTCTGTGTCCTTCGCTGGCCTAGGTGGCCAGGCGATATTTCTGGTTACATATGTTGTCACTGCTTAGAGTCATCTGACACCAGTGAACTGTGCCCTTGATCCGAGTTTGACTGCATTCTACGACATGCCAAGCACCAGTGGCAGTTCTGTGTCCATCTGCCAACCCAGGATCCAAGTTCAGCAACAGGCTCCGAAACGCCAAAGCCTGGTGGCAGTTCTGTGTCCATCTGCTGGACCAGGTCGTTCAGGGGCTGTTTCTCCTTCCATTTGTCCTCACTGCTTAGAGTCATCTGACACCAGTGATCTGTGTGCCAGATCCAAGTTTTGCGATTGATTCCTCAAGCCGAGGCCCAGTGGCAGTTCTGTGTCCTCTGCCGGCCTAGGTAAGCCAGGTTCTGTTTCCAGTTCCATTCCTCGTCACTGATTAGAGTCATCTGACAACAGTGATCTGTGCTCTGGACCCGAATTCCAGGGTGAGCTCCTACACACAGAATCCCAGTGGCAGTTATGGTTTCATCTGCGGTCCCAGCATCCCAGTTCGGCGGCGGGCTTTGACAACACAAGGCCCAGTCTCAGTTCTGCATCCACCTGCCGTCCCTGGATCAGAGTTCTGCATTGGGCTCTGACACGCCAAAGCCCAGTGGCAATTCTGCCTCCACATTCTGGCCCAGGATACAAGTTCAGCAGTGGTATATGACACGCAGATGCACAGTGGTAGTTCTGTGTCCATCTGCAGGCCCATGGAGGTCACGGGCTGTTTCTGGTTCCACTGGTCGTCACTGTTTAGAGTCATTTGACACCAGTGATCTGAGCTCTGGATCCAAGTTCAGCAGCAGGCTCCAACACACCGCGGCCAAGTGGTAGTTCTGCTCCACCTGCCAGCCCAGGATCAGATTTCGTCAGCGAGCTCCAGAATAAGTCCCAGTGGCAGTTTTGTATCCATCGGCTGGCCCAGGTAGACCAGGGGCTGTTACCGGTTCCATTTATCGCCAATGATTAGAGTCATCTGACACCAGTGATCTTAGTGCCTGATCCCAATTCAGCAGCAGGCTCTGACACGCTGAAGCCAAGGGGTAGTTCCACATCCATATGCTGGCCAAGATCGAGTTTGGTGGTGGTATATGACACATTGAGGCACAGTGGCAGTTCAGAATCCATCAGTTCTCCCTGGATCCGAGTTATATGGTGGGCTCTGATATGCCAAAACACAGTTGCATGTCTGCATCAATCTGCCAGCCCAGGATCCAAGTTCGGCCCCAGGATCAGACACTATGTGGCCCAGTGGCAGTTCTGCACCCTTCTGCCTTTCCTGGAACTGAGTTATGTGGTGGGCTCCGACACGCCAAAGCCCAGTTGCATTTCTGCATCAATCTGCTGGTCCAAGCTTCAAATTCACAGGCGTTTCCGACACGACGAGGCCCAGTGGCAATTCTGCATCTATCTGCCTTCTCTGGATCTGAGTTCTGGAACGGGCTCCAGCAAGCCAAAGCCCAGTGGTAGTTCTGCCTCCAGATGCCCACCCAGGATCTGATTTCAGTGGCAGGATCCAACAAGCCGAGGTCCAGTGGGAATTCTGTGTCCATCAATTGGCCCAGGTAGGCCAGGGGATGTTTCTGGTTCCATTCACCATCACTGCTTAGAGTCATCTGATACCAGTGATCTTTGCTCCTGATCCAAGTTTGGCGGCCTTCTTTGATGCGTCAAGGACCAGTATCAGTTCTGCATCCAATTGCTGGCCCAGGATCCAAGTTCGGAGGCAGGCTCTGACATGCTGAATCCCAGTGGCAGTTCTGCCTACATCTGCCAGGCCTGGATCCGACTTCGGAGGCAGGCTCTGACGGGCCCAGGCTCCGTGGCAGTTCAGTTTCCACCAGAGGGTCCCCATCCCTCTGCTGCCACTCCTGTCCTGTCTCTTGGCCCCTGCTCTTTGTATGTGTCCCTTCACCTTGGTGGGCCTCCACAAATCTACCTGATTTGCACTGGGACTTCCTGCTAAATGAGAATCTCTCTCTATCTTTCTCTCTCATCCTCACTTTCCACTTCCTGTCATTTATCTGCTCTCTGCTATTCCTCTGATCCTTTTCATATCTTCTCCTGTCTCCACAACTCACTCTCTCCCTCCTGTCTGAAATTCTCAGTTCATGAAATATCTAAGGTAGGTGTTCCATTGCTCAGTGTTCAGTTTCCATTTCGTACTTTCCCCTTCAATGTAAAAAAAGAACAACACTTTGCTGAGAAAGCCAGGGAGGGTCTCTCTCTGTGACCTTTCTCCATGCCCATGCCTGATGAGCAGGAAACTGCACAGATCATTTTCTCCGACTGACCAAATGGTGAGACACCCCTTCAGGTTGGTGTGTATTCCAAGGATGAGGTCCAACACCACATTCCCTGAATCATTTGTGTTTTCAGCATTATGCCTTTGGCAGTTTCTTCACTCCTCTTTTAGGGATTCTGTCTGGAATTGAATGTTCAGGCATTTTGTTCGGTCCTTGCGCATGAGTTCAAGCTGACTCGGAGTTCTTAGATTGGTGTACCAAGCCTTCTTTGGGCTCGCCCATGGGAAATATATCTTATTATTACAGGATCCTCCCTGTTACTGTTACCATGGAAAATCTGTTCAAATGCTTTTATCGAGTAATGTCATATTCCCCAAGATGTGCATCAATGGACCAAGAAAATCACAAGACACACATTATTGAACTAAATTTGTGTTTTGCATGATATTTTTTCATAGGAAGTTTAAATTCCATATCTTAGATTAGATTGAAGGATCATGGAGCTGCAAGTACTTGGGTGCACCAAATTATGTCAGCAGCAGGACAGGGTTCATGAGGCAGATAGAGAATCCTCTGTATTCCCTTATTTCAGCGTACACTAAGCCATGGAATGTCTGTGTGTCTCTCTTCTGTTTGTCTGACATATCATATATAACTCTCTATCACGCTCTGTCGCTGTCTCTGTGTATCTCGGTCTCTCACTGTCTCTGTCTTTCTGTATATGTTGCTTCACACTGATGGGCCTCTACAACTCTCCCTGCTTTGCACTGGGCCTGCCAGCTTATTGAACTTCTCTTATTCTCTCTCTCTCTCTCTCTCTCTCTCTCTCTCTCTCTCTCTCATTCTTGCTCTCTCCAAATCTCTCACATTCTCTCTTGCCTTCTGTCTTTCCCTCTGCAACCTTGATGATGAATTCCAGCAGGTATGGACTTGCTCAGCACTGTTATCTACCATATATAATCGTTTTATATCTCTGTCTATATGTGTCACCCTTGCTGTTTGTGTTTCTCTGTGTCTGTTAGAGTACTGAAGAGCATGCTAAACCAGTCTAAAATGGGAAAATTAAGGTGTTTTTTATTGTCCTATAGATACCTTTCTTTTTGAAACATGTGAATGCTTTCTGCCAAGTAGCTTCTATCAAAAAAGGCAGCTGATGTGTCTACTATTTACATTTTTGCCAAAACCAAAGTATTCCCCTAAGGTCCTGCTGGCTGAAAGCGACGCACCAAAAAAGTTTCAAAGTTTCACTCCAGATAAAGAGTATTCAGTACCTCAATACCAGATTCCTTTTCCCTCATCTTGTACCTTTCCCGGGGAAATCCATCCCTCATCTGACCTTGCAACCCCCTGTCACCAGGACTTCAGAAACATATTTTTCTAAAGTAAATCTCATCTCCTACACTGCTGGCATCTGCCGAGGCTTACGATGCCCAAGAGAGTTCCTCACATTCTGGAAATCCTTGGAGCGACCAGGTACTCCAGGATGTGGTAGTATCCCTCTATGCTCAGGGCCACCAAAGATGTTCAATGCCCCTTCATCAAGAAGAAGCAGTCTTTGGAACTCGACATCATTATACCCTAAGTTACCAATTCTAAGAACCCTAATTTCCATAATCAGTGAAGGTTCGAATGAAAGGTCGTGGCATCATGCTACCTGACCATGACCCTGGAAAGGTGCACTCATTCACCCAGCACTTGTTCAGTCCATGGTTCCATGGCTACTAAGTCTGCAGGCAGGTTATAGGACCCTTTAAAAGACACATCCCCACCCACTCCTGATGTCTTATTCTCTCTGTCACCTTCCAATTCCTCTCTGCTATCAGATATCTGGTATCTTCCTATGAACCTCTTCATCTCTTCTGTCTCCCCACTCAACTTCTCCAAACATGTGAGAAAATTTCTAGTTCATGGACATTCTAAGATTCGTGTTTCATTGCTCAGGGTTCCGTCTCCATAGCAAGCTTTACTATTGCAGGTAAACAAATGACCCAATCTCGAGCTGTTGAAAGCCATGGAGGCTCTCTCTCGCTGTGAACACTCTCCGTAGCTAGGCATGGTTGAGTGGGACATCTCAAAGAACTTGTTCTGAGACTGACTAAACAGTGAAACTCCCCATTAGGTCAGTGTGTTTCGAAAGGGGAGGCCCTCACCAAGATCACTGAATCACCTATGGGTTTCAGATTTATGCCTTTGGGAGTTTCTTCCCTCCATTATTCAGACCGCTGTTGCCTCACCACTGTTCGGGCATTTTTGTTCCACAATTTTCCATGAGTTATGGCTGACACCATCTTATGAGATGTTGGGTATCGAGCCTCCTTCAGCCACTTCCATTGGAATTACATCTTATTTTTAAGGGATTCTAGCAGTTACTGTTACTGTTGTATAAACGTTCAATGCTTTTTTGTGGAGGAATGAAAAATTCAGTAAGAAGTACATTACTGGAATAAGAAAATGAAAGGAATCACATTACTGTAAAAAACGTGAGTGTTCCATTGTTAGCTTCTTCCAGGAAGGTTTAAATTCCATTTCTTAGATTAGATTGAAAGATCATTACACTGTAGATAATTGGGTGCATGAGATGATGTCAGCAGGAGGACAGAGTTCATTAGGGAAAGACAGCATCCTCCATGAGTATGTTGGGAGCTTGCCTCTGGAAGTGATATTCACTAATCTTAAACTACACAAAGCCTTGGATTGTCTGTGTGTCTGTTTGTGTGTCTGTCTGTCCTTTCATTCTCTAACTCTCTATCACTCACAATATCTGTCTCTGTGTATCTCTGTCTCTCACTGTTTGTGTCTCTATGTATATGTCTCTACACCCTAGGTCGGAGTCTATAATTCTTTCTTCTTGCAGTATGCCTGCATCATATAGTAATGCAAAGTCCCCCTCCCCCTCTCTCTATCTCTCTCTGACTCTCTCTCTCTGGTCCTCTGTATTTGGATCTGTACCATGGTTGTATACCTGCGGCTGTACTTGTTCTGGTTTGGTGTCCACCTAAACTGAGCAATTACCTGTATATTTGTATCTCTCTCTCTCTCTGTGTGTCTCTCTCTCTCTTTTTTTCTCTTTCTCTCTTTCCCTCTCGGTGTGTGTGTGTGTGTGTGTGTGTGTGTGTGTGTGTGTGTGTGTGTGTGTGTCTGACTCTCTGTTCGTGTACTGAATAGCAAGCTATTCCTCTCTACATTGCAAAATAAAGGTGCTTTTTTTATCATCTGAAAGATACCATTCCCATTCCAAAATTAGAATGCTTTCAGCCAAGTAGTTTCTATCATAAAGAGGCAGCTGATGTGTCTCCAATTTACATTTTTTGGTAAACCCAAAATATTTGTGTAAGTTCCAGGGAGTTGAATTGGACACATGCAAACAGGTCCATATAGATGCACCACAGATGAATACTATTCAGCCTCTCAATGATCCCAGACTCCTTTCCTCCTCATCTTGAATCTCTCTCTCTGGAACCACTCCATCATCTGACCACTCACCCCAGTGATACCAGGAATTCAGAAGTGTTTTCTTTTCTAAACTTAACCTCATCTCCTATACTACTGACATCTGGCAAGGTCTAGGAGGGATGAATGCTACCTTACCTGTCCAAGGAAGGAACACACAGATACTCTAGGATGTGGTTGTACCAAAAACCTTCTCAGCTCCCCAATGATGGTCAATGTCCTACTTAAGCAATATGCAGTCTTTATAATTCGATATCCTTATTCCCTAAATTGCCATTTCTAACACCCCGTCATTAACTATTTACAGAAATGGGAATGAAATGTGCAGGCATCAGGCTGGTCTGTCCAAGGCACTTGGCATGATGCACTCACTCAGGCAGTACTCTGTTCAGTCCAGGCTTCCATGGTTACTCAGTCTGCAAGCAGGTTTATAAGACCCTTTTAAATGAAAGATCCCAAACCACTTATGCTCTCTCTCTCTCTCTCTCTCTCTCTCTCTCTCTCTCTCTGTCTCTCTATCTCCCTGTCCATCACAACTTCCACTTCCTCTCTGCTCTCTGCTCTTTGCTATTCTTCTGACCCACTTCATCTCTTCTCCTGTCTTCCCCAAACATCATCTCCAAGCCTGTCTGAAATCCTTGGTTCTTGGACTTTCTAAGGTAGGTGTTCCTTTGCTCAGTGTTCAGTTTACATTTCGTACCTTCCCCTTCAATGCAAACAAAAGACCAACACTATGTCTTTTAAAGCCATGGAGGGTTCCTCTTTGTGGTCTCTCTCCATGCCCAAGCTTGGATGTGCAGAAAACCGCAGGGATTATTTGCTTGGACTGACATAATGGGTAGACACCCCTTTAGGTCGTTTTGTATCTTAATGATGAGGTCCAACACCACATTCGCTGAATCATTTGTATTTTCAGCATTATGTTTTGGCAGTTTCTTCCCTCCTCTTTTAGGAATTGTGTTGCGACTTGAATGTTCAGGCATTTTGTTCTGCCCTTGTCCATGAGTTCAAGCTGATTCTGAGTTCTGTGATCGGGAGTACCAAGCCTACTTTGGCCTCACCCAATCGAAATACAATTTATGATTAAGGGATTCTCCCGGTTACTGTTACCATGGAAAATCTGTTCAAATGCTTCTATGGAGGGATGTCATATTCTCCAAGAAGTGCATCAATGCACTAAGAAAATCAAAATATACACATTAGTGAACATAAGTTGAGTTTTGCATGGTAGCTACTTCCAGGAAGGTTTACATTCCATATCTTAGATTAGAATGAAGTTCTTCAGCTTAGGTACCTTCAGCAATCGCCACTGGTAGTACATCTTATGTTTAAGGGAATCTAGCGATTAATGTTAGCGTGGAAAAACCAGTCAATGCCTATTTGTGTATGAATGTCATATACACTAGAAAATATATCATATATCAATAGACTAAGAAAATGAATCACATTAATGTAAAAGAACTGAGTTTTTCACTCTTAGCTTCTTCCGGGAAGGTTTTAATTCCTTTTCTTAGATTAGATGGAAAGATCATTGGAATGCAGATACTTTCGTTAACGAGATGCTGTCAGCATAAGGGAAGAGTTCATTAAGCAGACACATGATCCTCGATTAATATTTTGTGAGCCTGCCTCTAGACCTGGTACGTTAATACCTCAGCCTACACTAAGCTTGGATTGTCTGTGTGTCAGTCTGTCTGTCTGTCATTTCATTCTGTACCTCTAAATTTATAACTCACTCTCTCTGTCTCTTTGTATCTCTGTCTGTCACTGCCTGAGTCCCTCTAAATATAACTCTACAAAAATGGGTGGTAGTTTATAATACTTCATGCTTAGTAATGTGCCTGCCTGCAAGTAAGCCGAAGTTTCTCTCTCTCTCTCTCTCTCTCTCTCTCTCTCTCTCTCTCTCTCTCTCTCTGGTCCTCTGCATTTGGCTCTGTACCACCTTGGGTGAATACATGCAGCTGTAATTGATCTGGACTGGTCTCCACCTTGACTGTGCTTTTATCTGTCTGTTTGCATGTGTGTCACTGTGTGTGTGTGTGTGTGTGTGTGTGTGTGTGTGTCTGTCTGTCTGTCTGTCTGTCTGTCTGTCTGTCTGTCTCTCTGTACGATTACTGAAGAGTATGATAAATCACAACAGTGGCAAAATTAAGGTGCTTTTTATTGTCCTAATGATACCCTTCCCATGCCAAAATGAGAATGCAACAAATAATAAAGGAGTCACGTAAGTTCTGGGTAGCTGAATGAGACCCATGCAATCAGGTACAAAGATGCACTCCATTTAATTAGTATTCAGCCTCTCAATGATCACAGATTACTTTCCTTCTATTCTGTGATCTCTCTCTCCAGATCAACTCCCTTATCTGACCATTCGCCCCTCCGATACCAGGATTTCAGAAACATTTTCCTTTCTAAACTTAACCTCATCTCCTACACTGTTGACATCTGGCAAGTTCTTGGAGGTCCGAGTGAATGCTACATGCCCTGCAAAAGAAAGGAGCATCCACATACTCTACGATGTTGTAGTACCACAACATTCTCTGGTCCCACAATTATGTTCAGTACCACAGCTTCAGCAGGATGCAGTCTTGAGAACTCCATATCCTTATTCCCTAAATTGCCAAGTCTAACACCACAATATTCAGTATTCAAGTAAAGTGAGAATGAAACTTCAAGGCATCAGACTGGCCTGGCCAGGGCACCTGGCATAATGCACTCACTCAAGCAGTACTCTGTTCATTGCAGAGTATCATGGGTACTAAATATACAGGCAGGAATAAAGTAACCCTTAAAAAGACAGATCCTGATCCATTCATGCTCTCTTATTCTCTCTCTGTCTCCCTGTCACTCTCTGTCTTCACTCTCCCCCTGTTATTTTCCACTTCCTCTATGCTATCTACTCACTGCTCTTCATCTGACCCTCTTCGTTTCATCTTCTGTCTCCCCTAATCCAACTATAAAACCCTGTCAGAAATCCTTGGTTTCTGGACTTTCTAATGTTGGTGTTTGATTGTTCATTGTTCTGTCTCCATAATGGTCTTTCCCCTTCCACGTAAACAAAATACCAACACTGGTGCTGTGAAAACCAGAGAGGGTCTCTCTCTGTGACCTCTCTACGTGGCCATGCTTGGATGAGCGGGAAACTCAGAGATCATTGTCTTGGACTGATCAAACAGTGAGACACACCCTCAGGTTGGTGTGTATCCCAAGGATGAGGTCCATCACTACATTCACAGAATCATTTTTATTTACAGCATTATGTCTTCGGCAGTTTATTCCATCCAATTTTAGGTATTATGTATCGACTTGAATGTCCAGGTATTTTGTTTTGCCCTTGCCCATGAGTTCAAGCTTACTCTGAGTTCTGAGATTGGGAGTACCAAGCCTTCTTAGGCCTCGCCCATAGGAATTATATCTTATGAGTAAGGCATCCTTCTGGTTATTGTTACCTTGGAAAACTGTTCAAATATTTTTATGGAGGAATGTCATCTTACCCAGGTTGTACATCAATGGACTAAGAAAATGAAAACACACACATAACTGAACCAAAATTGATTAATGCATGGTAGCTTCTTCCAGGAAGGTTTAAATTCGATATCTTAGATTAGATTGAAAGATCATTGGACTGCAAGTACTTGTGTGCACCAAATGATGTTAGAATCAGAACAGAGTGCATGAGGCAGAGACAGCCTCATCCTTGAGGACTGCCCTGAGGACCTGGTATTCACTCATCTCAGTGTATTCAAAGCCATGATTTTTCTGTCTGTCTGTCTGTCTGAATTTTCATCTCTAACTCTCTATCACTCACTGTCACTGTCTCTCTGTGTATGTCCCTTCACCCTGGTGTCCTGCCTGCTAATTGAGCCCCCCCCTCTCTCTCTCTCTCTCTCTCTCTCTCTCTCTCTCTCTCTCTCTCTCTCTCTGTCTCTCTCTCTCCTCTTCTCTCTCTCTGTCTGTCTCTTTCCGTCCCAATCTCTCACTCTGTCTCTGGCCTTCTGTCTTTTCCTCTGCAACCTGGATGAATACCAGCATCTCTGGACTTGCTCAGGACTGTTCTATACCAAATCTGATCCTTATGTCTGTGTGCATGTGTCTCGCTTGTTGTGTGTGTTTCTGTCTCTGTCAGTATATTGAGGAGCATGCTAAACCACTCTAAAATGGCAAGATTAAGATGCTTTTTATTGTCCTATAGATACCCTAGTTTTTCAAACAATGAATGCTTTCTGTCAAGTTGTTTGTATCAAAAAAAGGCAGATGATATGTATCCAATCTATGTTTTTGGCGAACACAAAATTTTCCTCTAAGCTCCAGTGAGCTGAATGGGATGCAGGCAAAACGTCCAAAGATTCACTGCAGATCAATACTAATCAGCCTCTCAATGTTCCCAGATTCCTCTCCTTCTCATCTGCTACTTTCCCTGGGAAAACCCTCCCTCATCTGAACACGCAAACCTCTGTCACCAGGACTTAAACAATATTTTGTTTTCTAAACTTAAACTCATCTCCTACACTGCTGACACCTGCCGAGGATCTGGATGCGCAAGACAGTGCCACATATTCTGGAAATCTGTCGAAAAACAGGTACTCCAGGATGTGGTAGTACCCCACTGTTCTCAGGGCCTTCAAAGTTTGTCAATGCCCTTTCATCAAAAACAAGCAGTCTTGAGAACATGACATCGTTATCCACAAACTTGCCAAGTCTAAGAACCCAAATTTCCGAATAAATAAAGGTAGGAATGAATGGTCCTGGCATCTGGCGACCTGCTCAACACACACAGAAGGGGGCACTCACTCAGCCAGTATTCTTTTCAGTACAGGGTTCATATCATTTTTGTCTCCCCCACTGATGGTCTACAACCATGTCAGAAAATCTAAAAGTCGTGGACATTCAAAGATTGGTGTTCCATTGCTCAGGGTTCCATCTTCATGGCAAGATTTCCCCTTCGTCGTAAACAAATGATCAAAATGGAGGAGTGAAAGCCATGGAGGCTCTCTCTCTGTGAACTCTCTCCATACCCAGGCTCAGTTGAACAGTCCATCACAGAGATCTTTTTCTGGGACTGAACAAATGGTGAAACACCCCATGAGGTCAGTGTGTTTCCCAAGGAAGAGGTCCACCACCATATTGTCTGAATCACCTCTGGGTTTAAGATATATGCCTTTGTGAGCTTCTTCCTTCCACTGTTCGGACCCCTCCATCGTGTCAATGGTTTGTGCATTTTTTGTTCCACAATTGTCGATGAGTTAAGGCTGATTCCCTCTTCTGACATGTTGGGTACCGAGCCTCCTTCACCCACCTCCATAAGAATCATATCTTATGTTTAGGGGAATCTAGCAGTTACTGTTACCATGGAATAACCATTCAATGCCTTTTTGTGGAGGAATGTCAAATACCCAAAGAAGTATGTCAATGGACTAAGAAAATTAAAGGAATGACATTACTGTAAAAAAGGTGAGTTTTCCGTGGTAAGCTTCTTCCAGGATGATTAAAACTCCATTTCTTAGGTTAGATTGAAAGATCATTGGACTCCATATACTTGGTGCATGAAATGATGACAGCAGCAGGACACAGTTCATTAGACAGAGACAGAATCCTCCATGTCTCATATGGTGCCTTCTTCGGGATGTATATTGCACTTATCCTAGCCTACACTAGTCTTGGACTGTCTGTCTGAAAT
>NW_023276892.1:45095-68901 GCF_003668045.3 Cricetulus griseus
GATCATATTCCCCAAGATGTACATCAATGGATGAAGAAAATCACAAGACACACATTACTGAAACAAATTTGTGTTTTGCATGGTTGCTTCTTACAGGAAGTTTAAAATCCCTATCTTAGATTAGATTAAAGGACATGGGACTGCAGGTATTTGGGTGCACCAAGTTATGTCAGAAGCAGGACAGAGTTCATGAGGCAGAAATAGAATCCTCCATATTCATTTATCTCAGCCTACACTAAGCCTTGGTATGCCTGTGTGACTCTCTGATGTTTGTCTGACATATAATCTCTAACTCTCTATCACTCCCTGTCTCTGTTTCTGTATATCCCTGTCTCTCACTGTCTCTGTCTCTCTGTACATGTCCCTTCACCCTGATGGGCCTCTACAACTCTACTTGCTTTGCACTGGGCCTGCCGGCTTACTCAACCTCTCTTAATCTCTCTCTCCCCCCTCTCTCTCTTCCTCTCCCAGTCTCTCACTCTCTATCTGGCCTTCTCTCTTTGCCTCGGCAACCTAGATAAATACCAGCAGCTCTGGACTTGCTGAGGTCTTTTCTGTACCAAATCTGATCCTTTTGTCTGTCTGTATGTGTCTCTCTCATTGTGTGTGTGTGTATTGTTCTCCGTCAGAGTACTGTGGAGCATGTTAAACCAGTCTAAAATGAGAAAATTGAGGTGGCTTTTATTGTCCTATACATACCCTTCTTTTTCAAACCTGTGAGTGCTTTCTGCCAAGTAGCTTCTATCAAAAAAAAAAAAAAAAAAGGCGGCTGCTGTGTCTAATATTTACGTTTTTGCCAAAACCAAAGTATTCCCCTAAGGTCCTGGTAGCTGAATGAGACCCATGAAAAAAGGTCCAAAGATTCATTCCAGATAAATAGTATTCAACCTTTCAATGTTCCCAGATTCCTCTCTTCCTCATCTGGTACTTCCCTGGTAAAACACTCCCTCATCTTACCATGCAACCCTCTGTCACCAGGACATAAGAAATATTTTGTTTTCTAAACTTAAGCTCATCTCCTACACTGCTGACATCCCACGACAGTGCCACACATTCTGGAAATTCTTGGAGCAACCAGGGACTCCAGGATGTGGTAGTACCCCACTATTCTCAGGGCCTCCAAAGTTGTTCAATGCCCTTTCATTAAAAAGAAGCAGTCATGAGTACTTGACATAGTTAGTCCCAATGTTGCCAAGTCTAAGACCCCAAATTTTCATAAAAATGAAGGTGGGAATGAAGGTCCTGACATCTGTCTTCCTGCTCATGACACCTGGAAGTGTGCATTCACTCAGCAAGAACTCTGTTCATTCCAGGTTTACATGGTTACATGGGTAATAAGTCTGCAGACAGGATAATAGGACCCTTTAAAAGACAGATCCCATCCCACAACTGATTTATTATTCTCACTGTAACCTTCCAATTCTTCTCTGCTATTTCTCTCTGTCATCTTTCTCTGACACGCTTCATTTCTTCTCCTGTCTCCCCCCTCACCCTCTCCAAACATTTCAGAAAGTCTAAAGTTCATGGACATTCTAAGATTCGTGTTCCATTGCTCAGGGTTCCGTCTCCATAGAGAGCTTTCCCCTTCCACGTAAACAAATGACCAACTCTGGAGCTGTGAAAGCCATGAAGGTTCTCTCTCTGTGAACTTTCTCGATACCCAGGGTCTGTTGAAGGAAACATTGCAGAAACCCTTTTCTGGGATTGATCAAACATTGAAACACCCCATGATGTCAGTGTGTATTCCAAGAAAGAGATCCACCACCACATTTGCTGAATCACATGTGTGTTTCAGATTTACGGCATTGAGAGTTCCTTAGCTCCACTTTTAGAACCGCTGCATCTTCTCAACGGTTTGGGGACTATTTGTTCAACAATTGTTGATGAGTTAAGTTTGACTCCATATTCTGAGATGTTTGGTACCGAGCATCCTTCAGCCACCTACATTGGAATTACTTATTATGTTTAAAGGAATCTGGCTGCTACTGTTAATGTGGAAAAACCAATCAATGCTGTTCGGCAATGGGCTCTGAAATGCAGAAGTCAACTAGCATTATTACACCCATATGGTGGCCCAGTATCCGAGTTCTTCGGCAGCCTCCAAAATGCTGAGGCCCATTGGCAGTTCTGGGTCAATCGGCAGGCCCATGGAGATCAGGGGTTGTTTCTGTTTCCATTCATCATCATTGCTTAGAGTAATCTAACAGCAATGATCTGTGCACTGGATCAACTTTTGGCAGTGAGATCCTACACACCACCCCCAGTGGCAGTTCTTTGTTCATCCACTGGCCCAGGTAAACCACGTTCTGTTTCCAGTTCCATTAGTGGTCACTGCATACAGTTATCTGCCAACATTGATCTTTGTTCTTGATATGAGTTCGGTGGAAGCCTTGGACACGCCAAGGATTAATGGCATTTCTGTGTCCATCTGCCAGCCCAGGTAAACCAGGATATGTTTCCAGTTCCATTTGTCATCTCTGCTTAGAATCATCTGACACCATTGATCTTTGCTCCTGATCCGAGTTCAGCTGCGGGCTCGGAAACGCCAAGTCCCAGTGGCAGCTCTGTGTTTTCTGTCAGCACAGGATCTGAGTTCAGCAACGGGTACTAAAATACTGAGGCACAGTGTCAATTCTGTGTCCATCCGCTGGCGCAGGTGGGCCAGGGGATGTTTCTGGTTACATTCATTGTCACTGCTTAGAGTCATTTGACAACAATGATCTGTGTATCTGATATGAGTTGGACGGCATTCTCCAACACGCCAAGGCCGAGTGGAAGTTCTGTGTCCATCTGCCAGCCCAGGATCCGAGTTCAGCAACAGGCTACGAAATGCCAAGGCCCATTGGCATTTCTGTGGCGATCTGCTGGACCCGGGTGTCCAGGGGCTGTTTCTGCTTCCCGTTGTTATCACTGGTTAGAGTCATCTTACACCAGTGATCTGTGCACTGGATCAATGTTTGGCAGTGAGTTCCTACACAGCAAGGCCAAGGGGGCAATTCTGTGTCCTTTGCTGGCCCAGGTGGCCAGGTGATGTTTCTGGTTCCATATATTGTCACTGCTTAGAGTCATCTGACATCAGTGATCTGTGCACATAATCTGAGTTCGACGGCATTCTACGACACACCAAGCACCAGTGGCAGTTCTGTGTCCAACTGCCAACCCAGGATCCTAGTTCAGCAACAGGCTCCGAAATGCCAAGGCCTGGTGGCAGTTCTGTGTCCATCTGCTGGACCAGGTCGTTCAGGGGCCATTTCTCCTTCCATTTGTCCTCACTGCTTAGAGTCATCTGACACCAGTGATCTATGCATTGGAGTCGAGTTTGACAATGAGCTCTGACATGCGGAGGCACAGTGGCAGCTCTGTGGTTATCTGCCAGCCCAGGTTCTGAGTTTGGCAGAGGGTTCTGAAATGCCGAGGCACAGTGGCAGTTCTGTGTCCATCCACTGGCCCCGGTAGGCCAGGGGCTGTTTCTGCTTCCATTTGTTGCAGTGCTTAGAGACATCTGACACCAGTGATCTATGCATTGGAGTCGAGTTTGACAATGAGCTCTGACATGCCGAGGCACAGTGGCAGCTCTGTGGTTATCTGCCAGCCCAGGTTCTGAGTTTGGCAGAGGGTTCTGAAATGCCGAGGCACAGTGGCAGTTCTGTGTCCATCCACTGGCCCAGGTAGGCCAGGGGCTGTTTCTGCTTCCATTTGTTGCAGTGCTTAGAGACATCTGACACCAGTGATCTGTGCTCTGGATCTGAGTTTGGGGGCGAGCTCCTACACGTCGAAACCCAGTGGCAGTAATGCATTCGTCTGCCTGCAAGGGAGACCAGGGAATGTTTCTGCTTCCATTTGTCGTCACTGCTTAGAGTCATCTGACACCAGTAATCTGTGTGCCAGATCCAAATTCTGCGATGGCTCCCTCAAGCCGAGGCCCAGTGGCAGTTCTGTGTCCTCTGCCGGCCTAGGTAAGCCAGGTTCGGTTTCCAGTTCCATTCGTCGTCACTGATTAGAGTCATCTGACAACAGTGATCTGTGCTCTGGATCCGAATTCCAGGGTGAGCTCCTACACACAGAATCCCAGTGGCAGTTAGGGTTTCATCTGCGGTCCCAGCATCCGAGTTCAGTGGCGGGCTTTGACATCACAAGGCCCAGTCTCAGTTCTGCATCCATCAGCCGTCCCTGGATCAGAGTTCTGCATTGGGCTCCGACACGCCAAAGCCCAGTGGCAATTCAGCCTCCATATTCTGGCCCAGGATATAAGTTCAGCAGTGGTATATGACACGCCGATGCACAGTGGCAGTTCTGTGTCCATCTGCAGGCCCATGGAGGTCACAGGCTATAGTAAGAAATTACCAATACGGAGTCAGGTAGAAATATAAGGGTATTTAATAGGGAAAAGCCTTACTTACAGAGCGAACCAGCCAGCCGGTGGTAGTCTGTACAGCAAGAAGCAAAGAGAAACCGAAACCGAAAACTCAGTCCCCCTACTCACTCTGACCACGCCCTCACAAGCCCTCAGGTACTCTTGTAGCCAGCCCCTAAGAAGGCGTGGCTACAGCTTCCCCTACAATTCCCCTTTTAGTCTAAAAGAGGATTAAAACTTAAGAAGATAACTATCTATTTTAACTAAACCCTAAAGTCATAAACAATAGGAAGCTATTTATAACTAGGTATATACACTATCCTAACTGACAACAATGGGGAAAGTGGGCGTAGCATTTTCCAAGTTACTTCCTGCTGAAATGGGACGATGATAGTCATGTGGGGTCCTGTAGAAAGAAAATGTTAGTATCCAGTCCATGTTAGATGGGATTCACTTAATTGAAGATCTCGCTTGAAATCCTCAACTTGATTGAAGTCAGTACCCGAACCTCTGGCCAGAGTGTCAGTTGAAATGGAGCAAGTTGGATCCAGTGCAGTCGAGGAGATATGGCCCATTTTCTTTCCAGGGTGTCGAGGGATTGCTGTCAGGCAGGTCTTCATTGGCTGTGTGGGACTCAAACATGAACAGTTAGCAGAGAAATGTTTGCTTGTGTATGTACACATGCTAGGGAATGCAACCATGAGAGCATAACAATTATGAAAGGGTGTACACCTTGAGAGAAAGATCCAAGAAAAGACAAAGACAGTCCCCAAATTCTTCTTTTATTCTGTATTACATCAATTGGCTTCTTGATACAACACAGAAACACTAAAGCTTAGTTAAATAATGTGCTTGGATTTTAGAGGAGGAAAGCCAAATCCACCTCTAAGTCCAGCATTGGTTTAATTGAATAGGGACTAGGAAATAAAGAGAAATAGAGTTTTTTGAGAGACAGCTGTAAAGTTTACCGTATGGCACATTCCTTCTATTTGATGGTTATAGCTACCTTTTCTTCTTAAGTATCTACCCATGCAGTGTCCTTTGCCTTCTGAAGATGAGTTTTCCTGTGAAGATAAAAGCAAAACACTTCCCTTTCCTTTGGGAGGCTTCTATTTAGTTTATAAGATATACCTTAGTAGAATACCTGTCATTTGTCCTTGTCGAGAGGTTTTTCCTTTTCCAGTCGAATCTTGATCAACTTTGATGGTATCCAAAGTGTTTCTTCTCCTGTAGAAACCAATGCAAAACCCCTACCCCAACGTAATACATGTCCTGGTTTCCATGCAGAGGTTAGTACGTCTTTGAAGTATACTGGCTGATTGAGTTCAGCAGTTTTTTCCGTAGTCCAGTGTCTTTCTGCAGCTGTTTGTCCTTTTTCATTGGCATTAAGAAAGTTTAGTGTTAATAAAGCATTATGCAACCTATGTTTGGGGGGTTTAGTCTTCCAAGCTTGTTTGTTGAGCATCTCCTTAAGTGTTCTATTAGATCGCTCAACCACTGCTTGTCCTGTAGGATTGTGTGGTATACCAGTAACATGCTTTATGTTATAATATTTGAAAAATTGTTCCAATTTCGTAGAGACATATGCTGGAGCATTGTCAGTTTTTATTTGTGCAGGTATACCCATAACTGCCATCACCTCTAGCAGGTGTATAATAACAGAATCAGCTTTTTCAGAGTTAAGAGCAGTAGCCCATTGGAACCCTGAGAATGTGTCTATGGTATGATGCACATATTTCAAATTTCCAAACTCTGCAAAGTGAAAGACATCCATCTGCCAAACCTCATTTCTCCGAATGCCCTTAGGATTACAACCTGCTGGCAATGGAGTTTGATTATAAAAGGAACAAGTAGGACAGTTTTTCACTATCTCCTTGGCTTGTTGCCAAGTGATAGAGAAGTCCTTTTTCAAACCTTTGCTATTTACATGATGTTTCTTATGAAATTCTGAGGCTTCTAGCACACTTCCAATTAATAAACGATCAATCTCATCATTGCCTTGTGCTAGTGGGCCAGGCAGACCCGTATGGGATCTGATATGTGTAATATACATAGGATTACTTCTGTTTCTGATAGTTTCCTGTAATTGTAAAAACAGAGAAGTTAATTCTGTATTATCAGGAACAAATTCTGCAGTCTCAATATGTAACACGACTCTCTCTGCATACTGAGAATCAGTAACTATATTAAGAGGTTCTGTAAAATCCTTAAGTACCATGAGAATTGCATATAATTCTGCCTTCTGTACAGATGTATATGGACTTTGAACTACTTTACTTACCTCACCTGCTTTATAACCTGCCTTACCTGATTTGTTGGCATCAGTGTAGAAGGTAAGAACTCCAGAAATGGGAGTTTGTCTTACAATACGTGGAAGAATCCAGACTGTCTTTTTTATGAATTTAATTCTGTCAGTTTTGGGATAGTTGTTGCTAATTGTTCCCAAAAAGTCAGTAAGAGCTATTTGCCAATATTCATTATCTTTCCATAAGGAAGAAATTTCTTCATTAGTTAAAGGTACTATAATTTCTGCTGGATCTTTTCCAGTCAGCTGGTGAAGTCTTAATTTACCCTTTAAAATCAAATCAGAAATCTTTTCTATATATGTCTTTAACTTTTTATTCTGTTTATGTGGCAGAAATATCCATTCCAATATAGTGTCTTCCCTCTGCATCAGAATTCCAGAAGGGTATTCTCTGGATGGCAAGATAACCAGAATACAGTCTAAATTAAGGTTTATCCGATCTACATGTGCATTCAATATTCTGTTTTCTACCCATTGTAACTCTTTTTCTGCCTCATCAGATAATATTCTAGGACTGTTTAGGTCCTTATCACCTTTAAGGGCCATTTTTAAATGCTTTAAGTCATGTCCTTCTACACCAATAATTGTCTGTAATTGAGAGATTTCCCCTAATAATTTCTGAAGAGAATTAAAAGTTTGATACTGATCTCTCCTAATTTGTACCTTTTGAGGTCTGATTCTCTGTAAGTCTATCTTGTAACCTAAATAGTTAATAGAATTTCCTCTTTGTATCTTTTCTGGTGCAATCTGTAATCCCCAATGAGGCAGAACTTCCTTCACCATTTCAAACATACATTCCAAGGTTTCCTTATTAGAATCTGATAAAAGAATATCATCCATGTAATGATAAACAAGAGATTGTGGAAATTTCTTATGAATTACTCCCAAAGGTTGCTGTACAAAGTGTTGACACAAAGTAGGGCTATTTAGCATTCCTTGTGGCAAAACCCTCCATTGATATCTCCTAACTGGCTGTGAATTATTAAGAGTTGGTACAGTAAATGCAAATTTTTCTCTATCATTTTCCTGTAACGGTATTGTGAAAAAACAGTCTTTTAGATCAATGACTATGATAGGCCATCCTTTAGGTATTAAGGAAGGTAATGGCATTCCAGGTTGCAGAGAGCCCATTGGTTGAATTACCTTATTTATAGCTCTCAGGTCTGTCAGCATTCTCCACTTACCTGACTTCTTTTTGATGACAAAGACAGGAGAATTCCAAGGACTGGTAGATTCCTCTATGTGTCCAGCATCTAGCTGTTCCTGTACTAACTTTTCTAAAGCCTCTAGCTTCTCAGAGGTCATAGGCCATTGTCCTACCCAAACTGGTTCATCTGTAAGCCACTTCAATGGCAGGGCCTTTGGCTCCTCTGAAGGTCCATCATTTGTACCTAGTTTCTGTACAGCGTGGATGGTTGGTAACCGTTTTCCATAGCGTCTCACCAGATCTTTTTCATAATTTGTATCTGACACTGGAGGAATATTAATCTGAGTATTCCATTGCTGTAAGAGATCACGACCCCAGAGATTTATAGCTATATCTGCCACGTATGGTTTCAGTATCCCTTTCTGTCCTTCCGGTCCAATGCAGACCACTGAGTTAACACTCTGTCGAACTCTAGATAGAGTTCCAATTCCTAAAAATTGTACATTTGCCTCTCTAAGAGGCCATTTCTGAGGCCAAGACTTTTGAGTAATAATAGTTACATCCGCCCCAGTGTCCACTAAGCCAGAAATAACTTTATTATTAATTTTAACTTTTAACTGAGGCCTTTTATCATTAATAGAAGCTTGCCAAAATATGCGTTTCTCATTTTGTCCATTCACACTTGATTCTTCATCACTATTCAAACTACCATCTAGAGCAATATCTTTTTCACAATATGCAAAGAACTGTCTATTGTTCCTGTGAGAGATTGTCTTCCACTGCTATTGGAAATGACCTGACCTTTCTCGATGTGGGGGCCTTCTTGAGTCCCCCCTCGGGGTTTCCCGACCTTAAGGGGTTTCCTTGTATGTCCTATAGATACCCTTCTTTTTGAAACATGTGAATGCTTTCTGCCATGTAGCTTCTATCAAAAAAAGGCAGCTGATGTGTCTGCTATTTACATTTTTGCCAAAACCAAAGTATTCACCTAAGGTCCTGCTAGCTGAAAAACGACCCACCAAAAAAGGTTCAAAGATTCACTCCAGATAAAGAGTATTCAGTCCCTCAATGATACCAGATTCCTTTCCTCCTCATTTTGTACCTTTCCCGGCTAAATCCATCCCTCATCTGACCATGCAACCCACTGTCGCCAGGACTTCAGAAACATATTTTTTCTAAAGTAAATCTCATCTCCTACACTGCTGGCATCTGCCGAGGCTTATGATGCCCAAGAGAATTCCACACATTCTGGAAATCCGTGGAGCAACCAGGTACTCCAGGATGTGGTAGTACCCCTCTATGCTCAGGGCCACCAAAGATTTTCAATGCCCCTTCATCAAGAAGAAGCAGTCTTTGGAACTCGACATCATTATACCCCAAGTTACCAATTCTAAGAACCCTAATTTCCATAATCAGTGAAGGTGAGAATGAAAGGTTGTGGCATCATGCAACCTGTCCATGACCCCTGGAAAGGTGCACTCATTCACCCAGCACTTTTTCAGTCCATGGTTCCATGGCTACTAAATTTGCAGTCAGGTTATAGGACCCTTTAAAAGACATATCCACACTCACTCCTGATGACTTATTCTCTCTGTCCCCTTCCAATTCCTCTCTGCTATCTGATATCTGGTATCTTCCTATGAACCTCTTCATCTCTTCTGTCCCCCCACTCATCCTCTCCAACCATGTGAGAAAATTTCTAGTTCATGGACATTCTAAGATTCGTGTTTCATTGCTCAGGGTTCCGTTTCCATAGCAAGCTTTACTATCGCAGGTAAACAAATGACCCAATCTCAAGCTGTTGAAAGCCATGGAGGCTCTCTCTCTCTGTGAACACTCTCCATAGCTAGGCTTGGTTGAGTGGGACATCTCAGAGATCTTGTTCTGAGACTGACTAAACAGTGAAACTCCCCATTAGGTCACTGTGTTTCGCAAGGGGAGGCCCTCACGAAGATCGCTGAATCACCTGTGGGTTTCAGATTTATGCCTTTGAGAGTTTCTTCACTCCACTGTTCATACTGCTGTAGCCTCACAACTGTTCCAGCATTTTGGTTCCACAATTTTCCATGAGTTATGGCTGACACCATCTTATGAGATGTTGGGTATCGAGCCTCCTTCAGCCACTTCCATTGGAATTCCATCTTATTTTTAAGGGATTCTAGCAGTTACTGTTACTGTGGTATAAACGTTCAATGCCTTTTTGTGGAGGAATGAAAAATTCAGTAAGAAGTACATTACTGGAATAAGAAAATGAAAACTGTAGAAAACGTGAGTGTTCCATGGTTAGCTTCTTCCAGGAAGGTTTACATTCCATTTCTTAGATTAGATGGAAAGATCATTACACTGTAGATACTTGGGTGCATGAGATGATGTCAGCAGGAGGACAGAGTTCATTAGGGAAAGACAGCATCCTCCATGAGTATGTTGGGAGCCTGCCTCTGGAAGTGATATTCACTAATCCTAAACTACACTAAGCCTTGGATTGTCTGTGTGTCTGTTTGTGTGTCTGTCTGTCCTTTCATTCTCTAACTCTCTATCACTCACAATATCTGTCTCTGTGTATCTCTGTCTCTCACTGTTTGTGTCTCTATGTATATGTCTCTACACCCTAGGTCGGAGTCTATAATTCTTTCTTCTTGCAGTATGCCTGCATCATATAGTAATGCAAAGTACCCCTCCACCCTCTCTCTATCTCTCTATGACTCTCTCTCTCTCTCTGGTCCTCTGTATTTGGATCTGTACCATGGTTATATACCTGCGGCTGTACTTGTTCTGGTTTGGTGTCCACCTACCTAAACTGAGTAATTACCTGTATGTTTCTCTCTCTCTCTCTCTCTCTCTCTCTCTCTCTCTCTCTCCCTCTCTCTCTTCTTTCTCTCTTTCCCTCTCGGTGTGTGTTGTGTGTGTGTGTGTGTGTGTGTGTGTGTGTGTGACTCTCTGTTCGTGTATGGAAGAGCAAGCTATACCTCTCTACATTGCAAAATAAAGGTGCATTTTTATCACCCGAAAGATACCCTTCCCATTCCAAAATGAGAATGCTTTCAGCCATGTAGATTCTATCATAAAGAGGCAGCTGATGTGTCTCTAATTTACATTTTTTGTTAAACCCAAAATATTCGTGTAAGTTCCAGGGAGTTGAATTGGACACATGCAAACAGGTCCATATAGACGCACCACAGATGAATAGTATTCAGACTCTCAATGATCCCAGACTCCTTTCCTCCTCATCTTGGATCTCTCTCTCTGGAACCACTCCATCATCTGACCACTCACCCCAGTGATAACAGGAATTCAGAAGCATTTTCTTTTCTAAACTTAACCTCATCTCCTATACTACTGACATCAGGCAAAGTCTAGGAGGGAACGAATGCTATCTTGCCTGTCCACGGAAGGAACACACAGATACTCTAGGATGTGGTAGTACCAAAAACCTTCTCAGCTCCCCAATGATGGTCAATGTCCTACTTCAGCAATATGCAGTCTTTATAAATCGATATCCTTATTCCCTAAATTGCCATTTCTAACACCCCATCATTCACTATTTACAGAAATGGGAATGAAATGTGCAGGCATCAGGCTGGTCTGTCCAAGGCACTTGGCATGATGCACTCACTCAGGCAGTACTCTGTTCAGTCCAGGCTTCCATGGTTACTAAGTCTGCAAGCAGGTTTATGACCCTTTAAAAGACAGATCCCAAACCACTTATGCTCTCTTATTCTCTCTCTCTCTGTCTCTCTCTCTGTCTCTCATGTCTTCTCTCTCATCTCGTCTCTCAGATCTCCTCTCTCTCTCTACTCTCTCTCGTCTCGTCGCCTCGATTTAGGGCGAGAGCAAGATTAGGCGCTCTCTCTCTCTCTCTCTCTCTCTTTCCCTGACCATCACAACTTCCACTTCCTCTCTGCTCTCTGCTCTTTACTATTCTTCTGACCCACTTCATCCCTTCTCCTGTCTCCCCCAATCATCAACTCCAAGCCTGTCTGAAATCCTCGGTTCTTGGACTTTCTAAGGCAGGTGTTCCTTTGCTCAGTGTTCAGTTTACATTTCGTACTTTCCACTTAAATGCAAACAAAAGACCAACACTATGTCTGTTAAAGCCACAGAGGGTCCCTCTTTGTGATCTCTCTCCATGCCCAAGCTTGGATGTGCAGAAAACTGCAGGGATCATTTTCTCTGACTGACATAATGGGGAGACACCCCTTTAGGTCGTTTTGTATCTTAAGGATGAGGTCCAACACCACATTCGCTTAATCATCTGTATTTTCAGCATTATGTTTTGGCAGTTTCTTCCCTCCTCTTTTATGAATTGTGTTGTGACTTGAATGTTCAGGCATTTTGTTCTGCCCTTGTCCATGAGATCAAGCTGACTCTGAGTTCTGAGATCGGGAGTACCGAGCCTTCTTTGGCCTCGCCCACAGGAAATACAGTTTATGATTAAGGGATTCTTCTGGTTACTGTTACCACGGAAAATCTGTTCAAATACTTCTATGGAGGGATGCCATATTCTCCAAGAGGTGCATCAACGCACTAAGAAAATCAAAACAGACACATTACTGGACATAAGTTGAGTTTTGCATGGTAGCTTCTTCAAGGAAGGTTTAAATTCCATATCTTAGATTAGAATGAAGTTCTTCAGCTTAGGTACCTTCAGCAATCACCATTGGTAGTACATCCTATGTTTAAGGGAATCTAGCAATTACTGTTACCGTGGAAAAACCAGTCAATGCCTATTTGTGTATGAATATCATATACCCTAAGAATCATATCATATATCAATAGACTAAGAAATTGAATCACATTAATGTAAAAGAGCTGAGTTTTCCACTTCTAGCTTCTTCCAGGAAGGTTTGAATTCCATTTCTTAGGTTAGATTGAAAGATCATTGGAATGCATATACTTTGGTTAACGAGATGCTATCAGCATCAGGGAAGAGTTCCTTAAGCAGACACATGATCTTCGATTAATATGTTCAGAGCCTGCCTCTAGACCTGGTATGTTAATACCTCAGCCTACACTAAGCTTGGCTTGTCTGTGTGTCAGTCTGTCTGTCTGTCATTTCATTCTGAACCTCTAAATTTATAACTCACTCTCTCTGTCTCTCTGTATCTCTGTCTCTCACTGTCTGAGTCCCTCTAAATATAACTCTACAAAAATGGGTGGTAGTTTATAATAATTCATGCTTAGTAATGTGCCTGCTTGAAAGTAAGCCAAAGTCTCTCTCTCTCTCTCTCTCTCTCTCTCTCTCTCTCTCTCTCTGGTCCTTTGCTTTTGCCTCTGCACTACCTTGGGTGAATACATGCAGCTGCAATTGACCTGGACTGGTCTCCACCTTGACTGTGCTTTTATCTGTCTGTTTGTATGTGTGTCACTGTGTGTGTGTGTGTGTGTGTGTGTGTGTGTGTGTCTGTCTGTCTGTCTGTCTGTCTGTCTGTCTGTCTGTACGATTACTGGAGAGCATGATAAATCACACTACAGTGGCAAAATTAAGGTGCTTTTTTATTGTCCTAATGATACCCTTCCCATGCCAAAATGAGAATGCTTTCAGCCAAGTCGCTTCTATAATAAAGAGGTAGCTGATGTGAGTTCAAATTATGTTTTTGGCAAACACAAAGGAGTCATTTAAGTTCTGGGGAGCTGAATGGGACCCATGCAAATAGGTACAAAGATGCACTCCATTTAAATAGTATTCATCCTATCAATAATCACAGATTACTTTCCTTCTATTCTGTGATCTCTCTCTCCAGATCAACTCCCTTATCTGACCATTCTCCCCTCCAATACCAGGATTTCAGAAACATTTTCTTTTCTAAACTTAACCTCATCTCCTACACTGCTGACATCTGGCAAGTTCTTAGAGGCCCGAATGAACGCTACATGCCCTGCAAAAGAAAGGAGCATCCACATACTCCAGGATGTGGTAGTACCACAATATTCTCTGGTCCCCCAATTATGTTCAGTACCACAGCATCAGCAGGATGCAGTCTTGAGAACTCCATATCCTTATTCCATAAATTGCAATGTCTAATACCACAATATTCAGTATTCAAGGAAAGTGAGAATGAAAGTTCCAGGCATCAGACTGGCCTGGCCAGGGTACCTGGCATAATGCACACACTCAGGCAGTATTCTGTTCATTGCAGAGTATCATGGGTACTAAGTATACAGGCAGGAATAAAGTAACCCTTAAAAAGACAAATCCTGATCCATTCATGCTCTCTTATTCTCTCTCTGTCTCCCTGTCGCTCTCTGTCTTCTCTCTCCCCTGTTACTTTCCACTTCCTCTCTGCTATCTACTCACTGCTCTTCATCTGACCCTCTTCGTGTCATCTCCTGTCTCCCCTAATCCAACTATCCAACCCTTTCAGAAATCCTTGGTTCCTGGACTTTCTAATGTTGGTGTTTGATTGTTCATTGTTCTGTCTCCATAATGGTCTTTCCCCTTCCACGAAAACAAAATACCAACACTGGTGCTGTGAAAACCAGAGAGGGTCTCTCTCTGTGACCTCTCTATGTGGCCATGCTTGGATGAGCGGGAAACTCAGAAATCATTGTCTTGGACTGATCAGACGTTGAGACACACCATCAGGTTGGTGTGTATCCCAAGGATGAGGTCCAACACCACATTCGCAGAATCATTTTTATTTACAGCATTATGTGTTCGCCAGTTTCTTCCCTCTAATTTTAGGTATTCTGTATCGACTTGAATGTTCAGGTATTTTGTTTTGCCCTTGCCATGAGTTCTAGCTTACTCTGAGTTCTGAGATTGGGAGTACCAAGCCTTCTTAGGCCTCGCCCATGGGACTTACAGCTTATGAGTAAGGCATCCTTCCGTTTATTTTTACCTTGGAAAACTGTTCAAATGCTTTTTTGGAGGAATGTCATATTACCCAGGTTGTACATCAATGGACTAATAAAATGAAAACATACACATAACCGAACCAAAATTGATTAATGAATGGTAGCTTCTTCCAAAAATGTTTAAATTCGATAACTTAGATTGATTGAAAGATCATTGGACTGCAAGTACTTGTGTGCACCAAGTGATGTTAGAATCAGAACAGAGTGCATGAGGCAGAGAGAGCCTCATCCTTGAGAATGATAGGACTGCCCTGAGGACCTGGTATTCACTCATCTCAGTGTACTCAAAGCCATGATTTTTCTGTCTGACTCTCTGTCTGTCTGAATTTTCATCTCTAACTCTATCACTCACTGTCACTGTCTCTCTGTGTATGACGCTTCACCCTGGTGTCCTGCCTGCTAATTGAGCCTCTCACTCTGTCTCTCTCTGTCTCTGTCTCTCTCTCTCTCTCTCTGTCTCTCTTGCTCTTGCTCTCTCTGTCTGTCTGTCTCTCTCCGTCCCAGTCTCTCACTCTGTCTCTGGCCTTCTGTCTTTGCCTCTGCAACCTGGATGAATACCAGCATCTCTGGGCTTGCTCAGGACTGTTCTATTCCAAATCTGATCCTTTCGTCTGTGTGTTTGCATGTGTCTCACTTGTTGGGCGTGTTTCTGTCTCTGTCAGTATATTGAGGAGCATGCTAAACCACTCTAAAATGGCAAGATTAAGATGGTTTTTATTGTCCTATAGATATCCTACTTTTTCAAACAATGAATGCTTTCTGTCAAGTTGCTTGTATCAAAAAAAGGCAGCTGATATGTATCCAATTTATGTTTTTGGCTAACACAAAATTTTCCTCTAAGTTCCATTGAGCTGAATGGGACACAGGCAAAAAGGTCCAAATATTCACTGCAGCCTCTCAATGTTCCCAGATTCCTCTCCTCCTCATCTGGTACTTTCCCTGGGAAAACCCTCCCTCATCTGACCACGCAAACCTCTGTCACCAGGACTTAAGCAATATTTTGTTTTCTAAACTTAAACTCAACTCCTACACTGCTGACATCTGCCGAGGATCTGGATGCCCAAGACAGTGCCACATATTCTGGAAATCCGTCGAAAAACAGGTACTCCAGGATGTGGTAGTACCCCACTGTTCTCAGGACCGTCCAAGTTTGTCAATGCCCTTTCATCAAAAACTGGCATCATCAATTTGTCAATGCCCTTTCATCAAAGACTGGCATCAGTCTTGAGAACATGACATCGTTATTCCCAAACTTGCCAAGTCTAAGAACCCAAATTTCCGAATAAATGATGGTAGAAATGAATGGTCCTGGCATCTGGCTACCTGCTCAACCCACACAGAAGGGGGCACTACTCAGCCAGTACTCTTTTCAGTACAGGGTTCCATGCCTGCAGAGTTTTAAGAACCTTTAAAAGACAGATCCCTACTCACAGCTGACGTATTATTCTCTCTGTCACCTTCCAATTCCTCTCTGCTATCTTCTTTCTAGTATCTTCCACTGACCCTCTTCATATCATTTTTATCTCCCCCACTGATGCTCTACAACCATGTCAGAAAATCTAAAGGTCATGGACATTCAAAGATTGGTGTTCCATTGCTCAGGGTTCTATCTTCATAGTGAGATTTTCCCTTCGTCGTAAACAAATGATCAAAATGGAGGAGTGAAAGCCATGGAGGCTCTCTCTCTCTGTGAACTCTCTCCATACCCAGGATCAGTTGTACAGTCCATCATAGAGAACTTTTTCTGGGACTGAACAAATGGTGAAACACCCCATGAGGTCAGTGTGTTTCCCAAGGAAGAGGTCCACCACCACATTGTCTGAATAACCTCTGGGTTTAAGATATATGCCTTTGGGAGCTTCTTCCTTCCACTGTTCGGACCCCTGCATTGTCTCAACGGTTTGGGCATTTTTTGTTAGACAATTGTTGATGAGTTAAAGCTGATTCCCTGTTCTGAGATGTTGGGTACCAAGCCTCCTTCAGGCACCTCCATAGGAATCATATCTTGTGTTTAGGGGAATCTAGCGGTTACTGTTACCATGGAATAACCATTCAATGCCTTTTTGTGGAGGAATGTCTAATAACCAAAGAAGTATGTCAATGGACTAAGAAAATTAAAGGAATCACATTACTGTAAAAAAGGTGAGTTTTCCATGGTTAGCTTCTTCCAGGATGGTTAAAACTCTATTTCTTAGGTTAGATTGAAAGATCATTGGACTCCATATACTTGGTGCATGAGATGATAGCAGCAGGACACAGTAAATTACACAGAGACAAAATCCTCCATGTCTCTTATGGTGGCTTCTTCGGGATGTATATTGCACTTATCCTAGCCTACACTAGTCTTGGACTGTCTGTCTGTCATTTCATTCATGACTCGCTATCACTCAATGTCTCTGTCTCTGGGTATCTCAGTCTCTCATTATCTATGTCTCTATTTATAAGTCTCAACACCCTGGGTGGGAGTCTATAATTCTATTTACTTTGAAATGTGTTTGCCTGCTACAATAAGCCAAAGTCTCTGTCTCTCTCTCTTTCTAGTACTCTGTTTTTGCCTCTGCACCCTGAGTGAATACCTGAAGATCAACTTGTTCTGTACTGGTAACCACCTAAACTGAGCTGTGCTCTGTCCAATTGTATGTGTCCCTTTCTCTCTAGCTCACTATGTTTGTGTGTGTGTGTGTGTGTGTGTGTGTGTGTGTGTGTGTGTGTGTGTGTGCGCCTGTCTATCTGTGTCTCTGTCTCAGTACAGAAGAGCATGCTAAACCTCTCTACAATGGTAAACTTAAGGTGCTTTTTTGTTGTCCAAAAGATACCCTTCCCATTCCAAAATGAGAATGCTTTCAGCCAAGTTGCTTCTATAATAAAGAGGCAGCTGATGTGTCTCCAAATTATGTTTTTGGTAAAACCAAAATATCCCTGTAAGTTCCAGGAAGCTGAATGCGACCCATGCAAACAGGTCCAAAGATGCATTCCAGAAAATAGGATTCAGCCTCTCCATCATCCCAGATTCTTTCTTCATCATCTGGTATCTCTATTCCTCGAATCACTCCATCATCTGTCCATTCACCGCTCTGATACAGGACTTCAGAAACCCTTTTGTTTCTAACCTTACAAGTTCGCACTCCCACCAGCAATGGAGGAGTGTTTCTTTTCATCCACATCCTCTCCAGCATAGATTGTCATTGGTATTTTTTATTTTAGCCACTCTGACAGGTGTGAGGTGGTATCTCAGGGTTGTTTTGAGTTGCATTTCTCTGATGGCCAATGATTTTGAGCACTTTCTTAAATGTCTTTCATCCATTTCAGATTCCTCTGTTGAGAATTCTTTATTTAGTTCTGCACCCCAGTTTTAATTTCATTGTTTGGTGTTTTGGTGGCTAGCTTCTTGATTACCTTGTATATTTTGGAAATCAGTCCTCTGTCAGATGTGGGATTGATGAAGATATTTTCCCATTCTGTGGGTCGTCGTTTTTCCTAATGACTGTTTCCTTTGCCTTGCAGAAGCTTCTCAGTTTCAGGATGCCCCATTTATTAATTGCAGACCTCAATGTCTGTGCGACTGGTGTAGTGTTCAGGAAGCGGTCTCCTGTACCAATTTGTAGAAGGGTAATTCCCACTTTCTCTTCTAGAAGATTCAGTGTGGCTGGATTTATGCTGAGATAGTTGATCCATTTGCACTTAAGCTTTGTGCATGGTGACAGGTATGGATCTATCTGCAATTTTCTGCATGTCCGAATCCAATTGTTGAAGATGCTATATTTTTTCCATTGTATAGATCTAGCACCTTTGTCAAAGATAAGGTATTCAGAGGTACGTGGGTCAATATCAGTGTTTTCAATTCGATTCTATTGGTCTATCTATCTATTTTTATGCCAATACCAAGCTGTTTTCAGAACTATGGCTCTATAGTAGAGCTATAGTAGAGCTTGAAGTCGGGGATGGTGATTCCTCCCGAAGATTTTTGTGAAGAGTTGTTTTGGCTATCCTGGGTTTCTTATTTTTCCATATAAAGTTGAGTATTGTTCCTTCAATGTCTGTGAAAAACTGTTTTGGGATTTTGATGGGGATTGCATTGAATCCGTAGATTGCTTTTGGTAGGATTGCCATTTTTACTATGTTAATTCTACCTATCCATGAGCATGGGAGATCTTTCCATTTTCTGGTATCTTCTTTAATTTATTTCTTTAAAGTCTCAAAGTTCTTATTGTACAGGTCTTTCACTTTTTTGGTTAGTGTTACCCCAAGATATTTTATGTTGCTTGTGGATATTGTGAAAGGTGATGTTTCCCTGATTTCTTTCTCATTGGATTTATCATCTGTATATAGTAGGGCTACTAATTTTTTTAAGTTAATTTTGTATCCTGCTACTTTGCTGAAAGTGTTTATCAGCCATAGGAGTTTCCTGGTAGAGTTTTTAGGGTCACTAATGTAGACTATTATGTCTTCTGCAAATAGTGGAAGTTTGGCCTCATCCTTTCCAATTTGCATCCTTTTGATCCCCTTTTCTTGTCTTATTACTCTAGCCAGAACTTCAAGTACAGTATTGAAGACATATGGAGAGAGTGGACAGCCTTGTCTTGTTCCTGATTTTAGAGGAAACGCTTTGAGTTTCTCTCCATTTAGTTTGATGCTGGCTATTGGTTTGGTGTATATTGCGTTTATCATGTTTAGATATGTTCCTGTTATTCCTGTTATTTCCAAGATCTTTATCATGAAGGGATGTTGGATTTTGTCAAAGGCTTTTACACCGTCTAGTGAGATGATCATGTGGATTTTCTTTTTCAGTTTGTTTATGTGGTAGATTACATTGATGGATTTTCGTATGTTAAAATATCCTTGCATCCCTGGGTTTAGCCAACTTGAACATGGTGGATGATTTTCCTAATATGTTCTTGGATTCTGTTCGCCAATATTTTATTGAGTATTTTAGCATCGAAGTTCATGAGGGATATCGTTCTGTAGTTCTCTTTCTTAGTCATATCTTTGTGTGGCTTGGGTATCAAAGTGATTGTAGCCTTTTAGAAAGAGTTTGGCAATATCGCATCTGCTTCTATTGTGCGAAACAGTTTGAGGAGTACTGGAATTATCTCTTATTTGAATTTATGGTATAATTCTGCAGTGAAGCCATCTAGCCCTGGGCTTTTTTTGGTTGGGAGGCTTTTGATGACTGGTTCTATTTCATTAGGGGTTATAGGTCGATTTAATCTGTTTATCTGATCTTGATTTAATTTTGGTAAGTGATGTTTATCCAGAACGCTGTCCATTTCCTTTAGATTTTCCAATTTTGTGGAATACAGGTTTTCAAAGTATGACCTGAAGATTCTCTGGATTTCCTCAGTGTCAGCTGTTATATCCCCGTTTTCATTTCTGATTTTGTTAATTAGAAGGCCCTTTCTCTGCCTTTTGGTTAGTTTGTCTAGAGGTTTGTCTTTCTTATTGATCTCCTCAAAGAACCAAGTCTTTGTTTCATTGATTTTTCTACTGATTTCCTAGTTTCTACTTTGTTGATTTCAGCTCTCAGACTGATTATTTCCTGGCGTCTACTCCTCCTTGGTGTCTTTGCTTCTTTTTGCTCTAAAGCTTTCAGTTGTTCTGTCAATTCTCTAATGTGTTTTTCCTCCAGTTTCTTCATGAGGACACTTAGTGCTATGAACTTCTGTCTTAGCACTGCTTTCAGAGTGTCCCATAAGTTTGGGTATGTTGTGTCTACATTCTCATTAAATTCTAGGAAGTCTTTAATTTCTTTTTATTTCTTCCTCAACCCAGGAATGATGCAATTGGGTGTTATTAATTTTCCACGCGAAAGTAGGTTTTCTGCAATTCGTATTGCTGTTGAATTCTAGCTTTAATGCATGGTGGTCTGATAAGATACAGGGGGTTATTTCAATTCTTATGTAACTGTGGAGTTTTGCTTTGCTGCCAACTATGTGGTCAATTTTTGAGAAGGTTCCATGTGGCGCTGAGAAGAAGGTATATTCTTTGTGTTTGGATGGAATGTTCTATAGATATCTGTTAAACCCAGTTGGGTCATAACTTCTGTCAGATCCTTTGTTTCTTTGTTAAGTTTCTGTCTGGTGGTCCTGTCTAGTGGTATAAGGGGGGTGTTGAAGTCTCGTACTATAAGTGTGTGTGCTTTGAGTTTTAGTAATGTTTCTTTTACAAATGTGGGTGCTTTGGTATTTGGGGAATAGATGTTCAGGATTGATATTTCATCTTGATGGGCTTTTCCTGTGATGAGTATGAAATGCTCTTCTTCATCTCTTTTGGTTGATTTTAGTTTGAAGTCTAATTTGTTAGATATTAGGATTGCTACACCAGCTTCTTTCTTGAGCCCATTTGATTGGAAAATTTTTTCCCATCCTTTTACTCTGAGATATCACCTGTCTTTGAAATTGAGTTGTGTTTCTTGTAAACAGCAGAAGGATGGATTCTGTCTTCGTATCCATTCTGTTAGCCTATATCTTTTTATGGGTAAGTTAAGACCGTTGACATTTAGGGATATTAATGTCCATTGTTCATTGGTTCTTCTTTGTTTTGGATTTATTGTTGGTGGTGTCATTGCGTGTGGATCTCGCCATCCTGTTGCTTTTTGTGTTTGGTAAAATTAGATTATATATTGCCAGTGTTTTTGTGAGTGTGATTATGTTCGTTGGGTTGGAGTTTTCCTTCCACAACCTTCTGTAGTGATGGATTTGTGGATATGTATTTTTTAAATCTGTTTTTGTCATGGAATATCTTGTTTCTCCATCTATAGTGATTGAAAGTTTTTCTGGGTACAGTAGTCTGGGTTGACATCCATGTTCCCTTAGTGCTTGTAGTGTATCTATCCAAGACCTTCTGGCTTTCAGAGTTTCCATTGAGAAGTCGGGTGTGATTCTGATTGGTTTGCCTTTATATGTTACTTGTCCTTTTTCCTTTGCTGCTCTTAAATTTTTCTCTTATTTGTAGATTTGGTGTTTTGATTATTATTTGTCGGGGGACTTCTTTATGTGGTCCAGTTAGTTTGGTGTCCTGTAAGCGTTTTGTACTTTCATAGGCATATCCTTCCGTAGGTTGGGGAAGTTTTCTTCTATGATTTTCTTGAATATGTTTTCTGTACCTATGAGCAGTGTTTCTTAACCTTCTTCTACACCTATTCTTAGGTTTGGTCTTTATACGGTGTCCCATATTTCCTGGATATTTTGTGTTACGGATTTGTTGGATTTGAGGTTTTCTTTGGTTGATGAATGTATATACTCTAGCGAGTCTTCAATAGCTGAGATTCTCTCTTCCATCTATTGAATTCTATTGGTTATACTCCCATCTTTAATTCCTGATCGTTTATCCAGCCTTTCCATTTACAGCATAGCCTCATCCTGTGTTATCTTAATTGTGTCTATTTCAGCTTTCATGCTTTGACCTGTTTCAAGAACTTCCTTCACTTGTTTGGATGTTTTTTCTTGGGTTTCTTTAGATTCTTTAAGAGATTTATTTCTTGAATTTTTTGGTTTGTCTTTTCCTCCATTTCATGTAATTTTTTGTTTGCTTTTTCTTCTATTTCTTTAAGGGATTTTCTTGTTTCCTCTTTAAAGGTCTCTATCATCTTGCTGAGATAATTTTTGAGGTCCATCTCTTCTTCATGCTCTGTGTTAGTCTTTTCAGATCTTGCTGGAGTGGGGTCCCTAGATTCTGGTGGTGTCATATTGGTCTTCTGTTGTTGAGTGAAATCTTATTCTGTCTTCTTCTCATATCTTCTTTTAGTGGATGCAGGTGGGGCCTCTCTATCTCCTCTTGTGACCCAGTGGTGTGTGGGGGCCAGGAATTCAATGTCCACAACTCTGGATGGTCTTGCCTCTCCTGGTAGTCTCCTCAGTTGGCCGAAGGAGATGGAAGAGTGGGGTACTACCAGATTCAGGGAGCTCCTCCCTGTCTTTGCGTGTCTACCCCAAGCAGGTGGGCCCAGGCCCAGGGTGGTCGGTGTGAGTGATTGTTTGGGTGGGGCTTGAGTAATGGCAGAGGCTCACTCACCTCGTTTCTGTGTCGGTCGCCAGAAAGGGATGGAAGAGTGGGGTGCTACCAGATTCAGGGAGCAGGGAGCTCCTCCCTCGGTCCTCTGTTTTTGACTCTGCACCCTGGGTGATTACCCGAAGCTCTACTTGTTCTGGACTGGTCTCCACCCAAACTGTGCTTTTATCTGTACAATTGTATCTCTCTCTCTCTCTCTCTCTCTCTCTCTCTCTCTCTCTCTCTCTCTCTTTCTGTGTGTGTGTGTGTGTGTGTGTGTGTGTGTGTGTGTGTGTTTGTCAGTCTGTCTCTCTGCCCGAGTACTGAAGAGCATAAAAAACCTGTTACAATGGCAAAATTAAGGTTTTTTTTCCAAAAGATACCCTTTCTTTCCAAAATGGGAATGCTTTCAGCCAAGTCTCTTCTATCATAAAAAGGCAGGTGATGTGTCTCCAATTTATGTTTCTATTGAAGCCAAAATATCCCTGTAAGTTCCAGGGAGCTGAATGGTAACCATGCAAACAGATCCAAAGATGGACTCCAGAAAAATAGTATTCAGCCTCTGTATGACCACAGATTCCTTTCTCCATCGTCTGGGGTCTTTCTTTACCTAATCACTCCATCATCTGTCCTATCACCGCTCTGATACCAGGGCTTCAGAAACACTTTTGTTTCTGCACTTAACTTCATCTCCTACACTGATGACATCTGATGAGATATAACAGGCCCTAGTGAGTGTTACCTGCTCTGTCCAAAAAAGGAACAAAGAGATATTCCAGGATGTGGTAGTACCACAACATTCTCAGGTCCCAAATCTTTGTCAATGCCCTACTTCACCAGGATGCAATCTAGAGAACTAGATAAACATATTCCCGAAATTGCCATTTCCATTACCCCAACATTCAGTATTCAGCAAAAATAGGAATGAAAGTTTGAGGCATCAGGCTGGCCTGTCCAAGGCACGTGGCATGATGCACTCATTCAGACAGCACTCTGTTCAGTCCAGCTTTCAGGGTAAGTAAATCTGCAGGCTGCTTTAAAGGAACCCATTAAAAGACAGATCTCGACCACTTATGCTGTCTTATTCTCTCTCTCTCTCTCTCTCTCTCTCTCCTCTCTCTCTCTCTCTCTCTCAAACACACACACACACAGTTTCTCA
>NW_023276893.1:0-39905 GCF_003668045.3 Cricetulus griseus
TATGCATGCAGTGTTCTGCCTGAACTTGTACCTACAGACCACTAGAGGGCAGAAGATTTCACTGTAGATGGTTTTGAGCCATCATGTGCTTGCTGGGAATTGAACAAAGGAACTTTGGAAGGGCAGTCAGAGATCTTAAAATCTGAGACATCTCACGAACTCATATGTTCATTTCCTTACACAACTTCTTTCTTGCCTGGAGGACCCAAGAAATGGACAGTCAGAACATATATTGTCTAAAATTAATTAAGTCACGAATCACTTTTATAGACAACTACTGTCACAACAGAAAAGAGTTTTCCCTCTTTCTTGCCCATATCTTTCTCTCTGTGCCTAAACTTGCTTTACAGTTGGTCAGTGAACTCAATTCTTACACAGGTCCCTCTTCATTTGTAAATGCATCTTAAAATCTGACTAAGTTGGCGGATACTCATTCACTGACTTATTTTTTTCCTTACTTCAGACCAGTGAAGGCCCAGATAACGAAGGAGTGACAGGATTGTCTTTCTAGCAATGAGTAGCAGAGACAGGAGGAAGTGTTTAAAAAAACTACAAATTGTATAGTCAACACAAGCCTGAGCTATAGGAGACAATGACTAAACCAGTAATTCTCAGTCTTCCTAATGTTATGACACTTTAATACAGTGATGTGATGACTCCAAACTCTAAAATCATTTTCACCAGTATGTTATAACTATATTTTTGTTCTTTTATGAATTTTAATAAAAATATTTTTGTTTTCTGATTATCTGAGCCCAGTCACGTGATAGGATCTTACATTTGATTCCCCCAAAGGAAGCCAAGACACCCAAAGTTGAGAATCACTTCTCTACAATGATAAAAATAAACACCACCTGAGAAAAAATTGAATGAAATTATTAAACCCAGGAAAATTAAAAAATGAAGAAAAAGCAGTAATGCATTTAAAGATAATGAATTTTAAAATGATACCAATAATTGATGTTTTAGATTGATAAAAATATGTGGAAGAACACTTGGCTATAATGACTTTAAAATGGAGAAGGTACTTCCCTGATAGAGAGAATGCCAGAGACACTGTATGAATTTGTCGTTTGTAAAATATTATACAGTGAGTATTGTTTCCCAAATATCTTGGCTGACTTGACTGTGAGATTTCTAATTGGAAAATGATAATTAGTAGTTTAAGCATTCCTCCATAAAATGTACATACGTATTCTCTGTCTTTTTTCATTCACATGGAAGGAATTAATGCATGCAGGGAAATTGTAGATAGAGAAAGTCATTCACCAGCCCCATCAGTCCTTCTTAATTCAGACCCATGCTTCTCACTGCCTTCAACTTCAGACTATGATCTTGCTGCCATCTCATTTGTTTCTCACTGAAATATATACAGTGCACTGTTTCCTCCTCTGGTCAAAAGGGAAAAACCATCCTTCAAACATAATTCCTTTCCCTGTTCTGCAACGGACAATCCACTATGTTACTCAAACTAGTAATTTTAAGACTCAGTGGTGCTGCAGGTTTTTAATCCAATGTTTAGGGTGGTTATTCGTGATAACAAGAGCAATGCCCTGTGGGGCTACAGACAGGGTTCACAGTTTACAACAGAATGCTTCTCTACACAGGAAATATTGTTTGCCAGCTACACAAAGTTAACTCCAAGTGCATTCAAAACATAAACGTTCAACATTCAAAGTGCAGAATTTCTGGAATACACTAAAGGGACCAGGGCGCTCAGAGTTTGACACAGCTGTGTTTCATAGCATTATCACGAGCACTAAGTGCCCCTGCATTTGACAGTGATGTCAACAAGGATATTTCAAATCAGAGTCCCAATCCAAATATTTTGCACTGGTGTAGCCAGCCAAGTGAACATACTCAGATTTAGCCAGCTGGCCCAAAGAATTGCAAAGAACATTCAGGAAATAAATGTTTGTATCACATGGAAATAAAAGGGAGTATACAGGACCATTAGGGCTATGCAGGATAATGTAAGACCAGGCATGAACATGGCAAACTCTGCATCTAGCCCCTTGATCCCACCCCGCTATGGAGGACCCTCCACCCTGGCTCCCATGGCTCTATTGGGCACTTCTCCCAGTCTGGGGATAGTAGCCCCAATCTCACCATGTTGTGGCTTTCCAGCTCCTCTGTGCTCACCTCCCTGCAGCAGCAATCACAGCGTAACACACAAGACCACCAGAACAGATTTCTGCCAAGAGAAGCCTGGAGATGGTGGGAGGAATGACCAAGCACTTCTGACTGGCAGATAACCTGGAGGGCATGATTTGACTAGTGAGGCCAGAGTGACAAGAGCTTCTCCCATAAGACACACAAAACATGGTTCTGGTTCTTTTCTTCCACCTCAGGCAAAGAACTTTTCTACAGCAGCAGAGATAAGCATATCAGTAGCACTTGCCCCAGTCTCTATGAACTTATCCTGGTATCTTCCTGATCTCCATAAGCTCTTCCTATTCTTTGTTCTGAACACAACTATCTAGCAAACATAGACCTTTACACTATGTGCAGTGGAGAGAATTTCTCTCCTACAGGATAGAGTAGACAAAATATTAAAAACTAAAGAGAGAATTCAAGAAATAATAGGAGAGTTTGATTACGTGGCTTCACACTGAGCTCAGGTGACCTGAACTTATTTTATCTACTTGCAATAGGGACTTCAAACACCAGGAAAGAAAATCAGGAACTAGATCACAAACAAGATAATAGGACTTTCTCCCATCAGAATGCCAACTGATGCCTCTATTGATTTAGGAATTAAGTTCCTGAAATTCAGAACAAACTGTTTAAAAGTGAATAATAATACAAAGTAGTCCTCATGGACAGTTGAATACTTAGAGAGCAATGGATCAAGGTAAAATGTGTTTAGAGACACTATTGTGAGCCAGTACAACAACTTCCTCACTGGGGATTAGAAAAAACAAAAATCAAACCACAATTGCATTATTCATGGTTCTCAACAAGATTTTTAGAATGAATCAAAAAAAACATCTGTGGATATGGATGTCTCCAGAGCAAGATTCACGATAGGCTCCAAAGCTACACAGAGAAACCCTGTCTCAAAAAAAAGAAAGAAAACAGAAAAAGAAAAGGAAAAGTGATTTTAAATCTGATTCCTTGGCCTATGGCATGTATCACGCAATCTGCCAAATCTACCTCACAGCACCATGTACACTTGAGATATCTCTGCTCATCAGAAACTCCTTTATACCCCTGGAACTAAACTTCACTGAATCCCATCATTGTGGTTATTTGAAATGCTAAATTGCAAGCAATCTAAACATGTATTCATGAAAGTCCACATAACCATTTTCCTACATGTTTCTAAACTATTTGCAACTTTTTAAACACAACCATGAAAATGGAATGCAGTATTCAGAACTTCTAGAAAACAAACTTTCAGTTTTCTAATTTGCCTTCCCACTGCAACCAAAAGCAATGCCCACATGTGAACACTGGACAGTGATACTGCAAGAATTATATTGTCCCAGGCTAGGGTTGAAATCTCCCATTACCCAGTAAATCCATCCTGAGAAAAACAGAGGAAATAGGTCATTGCCCAGGTCAACATATGTATCAACAGAACTACATTCTGGCTCATGTTCTATTCAAGTCCAAAACAGAGTTGAGAGCTCATTGGGTGTTGGTGGCACATGCCTTTAATAACGCACTTGGTAGGCAGAGGCAGTAAGATCTCTGTGAGTTCATACCAGACTTGTCTACAAGGTGAGTCCCAGTTCAGCCACAACTCTTACACAGGGAAACCCTCTCTTGAAATGCAAGCAGTCAACAACTAACTAAATAAATAAATGATAGCTCAACAGACCTTCTCTGAACACTATATAATCTCCATAGTATAGCTTGTGGTGTTTCTGACAACTCATTTCATGAAAGGCAGAAGACAACCACAGAAAGAACCCATAAAATACTGGCCACTAGCTATCATGACTGCAAACCTCATCCCAAAACCCCACATTGGCTAGGGCTCGTATTTGCTGCTTCCCTATTGGGTGATCAGAGATCAAATGACTTAGACAGCACATTCCCTCCAGCTCTGACCTTCTAGCACAGTAGACATAGCCCTAGTCTAGAAATTTTGTGTTTTACCAGACATTCCTCCTCTCTAGTAGAGCACATCTTGTTCCTCATGCAAAGCACAGGGTCTTCATGTTCATTATCCATTACACACTCAATGTCCATTGCAGCAACCCCATTGCCTCAGAGCTGGGAAATTCTGAAACCAAACACAGGTCACCTTCACACAGCAACTGACTGGTGTTACCGTGAAACTGAGTTAATGAAAAACAGGCCACAACTTAGAAAACAATGTAGTTTTGATAGAGCTTGGAGGCAGAAAAGACAATGTGACTATGATGCATATATAATCTCAAAAATTATTTTGAAAAGTTGAAACAGGGTTTATCGCCAAGTGATCCAGAGACTAGAGTCTTATATTAGAGCACAATAAATGTTTCTGATACCTTTTCTCTAAAAATGAACACCATGAAAAAAAATATCATTGCTTAGAAGTGGATAATAGCAGTTAAGGAAAATAAAATCACACAACACAGACATCCCTAAAATAATTTCTTATTTATTTATCTATTTATTTTTTTGGTTTATTGAGACACAGTTTCTCTGTGTAGCTTTGGAGCCTATCCTGGCACTCGCTCTGGAGAGCAGGCTGGCCTCGAACTCACAGAGATCTGCCTGCCTCTGCCTCCTGAATGCAGGGATTAAAGGTGTGTGCCACCAACGCCTGGCTAATAATTTCTTAAATACATAATTGACCTGAAAGAACAAATCATTCTCATCGACTGGGTCCTGAGCTGAAGGTCATAGGGGATATGAAAGATAAGACAAGTAGAAGGTAGAAAAGATAAATGCTAGGTTGGGGTGGTGTTGCAGAGGTTATGTCCCAAACTAACTAAGCTTCTGCAATAGAATAGTATCTTGTACAGTGCTTAAATGGGGTGGGAGGAAAGAAGGAAAAGGGAGAATTATATCAAGTCATCAAAAACTATCATATAATTGGGAAATATCTGGAGAAGAGTCAAACACACAAGGGAAATATTTTCTCAAGAACATGATTGACTAAAGACACAGTGGCCTTAGGACAGACAACAATACCTCCATAAGGTTGGAAGAGTTGGCAATCTCAGGATTTGTAGCAACCCTTCCAAAAGTCCCTGAGCCAAACCATTACCAGCTCTTCCAAACATATTGCAGTTTTTAGAGAAGGAGCTCTGTATTACTGTCAATACATCAGTCCATAAGAAAAGCTCCCAACCCCTAGGTGCTAGGCTGTTACTAAATCCTCCTAGCCTGAGGGATCAAATGAGAGCTTTGCATAATGAGGTAAGTTCTTAACACAGCTGTGTTTTATTTTCAAATAATTGTCACCTACTGTCATATTGTCCACCTGCCAAAATTGTTTTCTCTCATGAAAACAAAAAAATAAACTAGATTTTATGACACCAGGATTTAAGGTTTATTGTGACCTTGTAATATCTCCTTAAGCAGCTTGTAAGAGGCCTGTTCTTTGATATGGGAAGGGCCTAATGTCTTGTTTTGAATCAGGAAGGACTTCTTTGCAATGGTTGGGAGCCAAATGCCTAGACAATCCCAGTGAAAAAAATATGCATTCTAGCATCCAAACAAAGCTGTTTAGAATGTACTTATGTTTTGGGTGTTTCAGAGGCAGTCTTCCCGCAGCTCAAATATATTTTGGGGGACAGTCTATATCCTAAACACTAGTAACTACTTTATATCACCAATACTACTCTCCTACATTGTGGCAAAATAGAACACATGAGAAGACTCTAGATAATCTGCACAAAGTAAATGATAGATGTATATTACATGTGAATATTAAATGCAGAGTGTTGAATGTCAAGGAGGTAATGGAAAAAACTTGGTCTCTCTGAGATAAGGCAAGCTGCTTTCCATATATACATCAGGAATGTTGAAGTTGACTAGAAACATTGTTCTACACCCAGCTCCCTGATACCAATGTTCTAATCAGATTAAGTCCGAAGAGCAAAGTTATTGAGAGACCTTCCCATAATTTGAAGAATTTACATGTGACTCTACAAGACAGGGAAACAGGCTGCACCCTCCCCCCAGATATAGGGAGGACCCATCAAACTGTTTGCCACACCTCACCAACTGCTCCTCCCCATCTGCAGACAGCATCCCCTACCTCACCATTTTGTGGTTTCCAAGAACACTGAATCTCTCAGCTCAGCTCCCTGCAGCAGCAACTGTACCACAGCACACAAAACCTCTGCCTCCTCTTCAAAATCACGCCTAAAGCCTGGTGATAGGAGGAGCCCTGCACCTCTTCTGACTGGCAGGTCAAATGGAGGGTCTGTTTGGATAGTGAGGATTGAGTGACAAGAGCACATCCCAAAGGGTTAAAGTGTGCTTTAAAGAGACAGAATTGTGGTTCCTGAGCAAGCCTCTCACAAAGGAAAGAATCTTTACTAGATCTACAGTGATATGCATTTCAATAGCACAGGCCCCTGGCTCAGATTACAAACCTTGGTATCTTCCTGGTCTCCATAGCATCTTCACCTGATCATCCTGGATATAACTGAAAAGTTTCTACACCCCAATAAACCTGTCAGGGCATGCAGCAATGCAAATCAGAGCAAATCAAAACAAGTTAGAAAAAGCTCATGTGGGAGGCAAGACATACCTCCTCCCCTCCCCTCCCTCCACTGACTTCTCAGTCTCAGCCTGACTAGAACTATGTGATCTGTGATATTCAGAGGTCATTGCTGTGTGGGATAAACAGTAATGGTGGAGGCTGTGGCTCCTGGAACTACTGGCACAACATCAGGAGCAGGAGCAGTGGTGGTGGCAGTGGCCTCCCTCACCCTGATTTCCACAGTTGCTGCTGTTGTGATGGAGATTTGCAGAGGGGGAGTCAGCAGCAACAGCAGCAGTGGCTGGAAGAAACACCTGCAGATATTTTATGCATGAGGTTTGTAAAGAAGGAGATGACACTCCATACTCCCATGACCTCTCTGACAGTCCATATGGTGCAGTGTGCAAGCATTTTCAAAGTGGGTACTGTGTTTATGGAGACCACTGCAGATATGAATACAGCAAGCCACTGCTGAAGTACCCTGCAGGGTTCGGTCACCAAGAAACAGAGAAGGAGCCAGCTGCAGTGGAGACAAAGAAGCATATCTGCCCTTATGCTGCAGTGGGAGGGTGTAACTAGGGGGAAACCTGTGTGTGTCTCCATGGTACCCTTGTGACATATGAGGAATGCAGGTCCTGCACCTAATAGATGCTGCCCAGAAGTCACAACACATAAACATTTGCTTGTGGCCCATGGGAAGGACATGGACCTCTCTCTCTTTTGCTGTACAGTGCGGTTCAGCAAACACATGGTGTGTGGGATATGATAGGAGGTGGTCTATGACAAAGCCAACCCCAAGGAGCACTGCTTTGTGATCCTGTTCAACTGCAACCGCACCTAGTGTCTCAAGTTTATCCTCAAATGGAGAATTTCTAAACAATTTGTGAGCAAGATCATAAAGTAAGACTCCTTCCCAATATTCTTAGGTGCTTTCCATTTCCAGGACGAATTTGTATATTCTGCCAACATCCAACCAGAAGGACCACACTTAATTGCATGTATTTTATCATGAACATTGAGGCTCTAAATGGGATTTTTTTTTACTTCATCTAACTGCTTGGCTAGTCAGTCTGTCTATTTTATTAGAATATGGAAATCTTTTGTATCAGTTAATAGACTCTTCATGCTTTCTGAGGAGATTATTTTAATGGATTAGACAGATTAGGCTTCATGAACAAAAGTGTCTAGCTCAGAATGTATATTTCCTGGCATTTTACATTTAAAATTTTCCTATTCCATCCATTTAGCTAGCCAATAATCCACCGTACATTAAAAATTGTTCTCATAAGTGAAAATAAAGCCACACAATAAAAACAGAGCAAAGTTACAAGATATAAATTTATTTAAGGGACAAAAGGAAAAAGAAAATGCTCATGTTTAATGGACTCAGCACCCCTGGATGGACTTCCAGTACCCAGAGAGATGTGTGGCTCTTTGCTTTACACATATGAAAGAGAGAGAGAGAGAGAGAGAGAGAGAGAGAGAGAGAGAGACATTGAGAAATGTCTTACCATCATATTCACTATGTAGTCCGAATTGGCTTGAATTCAAGGAGATCTGCCTGTAACTGCTATCATACTCAGCTATCTTCATATCTGAAAATAATTTGACACCCAGCACTGGCAGACATGCAAAATGACTTTAAGAGATATTGTCCTTTGCCTCTGGACTTCTTGTGAGGTAAAGCTGGAACACTTCAGTTTATTTTGGAAAAAGATATTATGATGAGTCAATGGTAATCAGAGTTGGAATTTTCCTTTTAGACAGGGTTTCTCTACATATCTTTGGCTGTACTTGAACTCAGAATGCAGATGTGTTTGGCCGAAAATTCACAGAACTTTGCATGGCACTGGTGCCCAGGTTGTAATAAAGGGTTTGTGCCAAACCATCCTGTTATAATTTTATTATTTATTTACTTATGTCTATTTGTATGTGTGTGATTTTTTATGTGTGGTAGTTGGGCATGCGTGCCATGGTTAGGGTGTAAATACCAGAGAACTCTTTGGGGTGTTTCTTGTTTACACTTTGCATGTTTGAGACAGGTTTTCTTGTTTGCCATGCCACATAAATAGACTTGCTAGGATTTCTTCTGTCTGCATTTTAACTGTCATCAAAAGCACTGGATTACAGTAATGTAGTATAGCAACTGTCTTTAGAAGGCCAAAGTGAAGGGTTAGTTGTAAGTTGAGTACTTTATATGTTAAACCATTTTTACAGTTCTAAAGTTTATTAAGTAGAAATTTTTGGATTGAGTCTGTTTTGAGACACAGTCTCTTTCTAACCCTGTCTGGAGTGTAGTTGTTATGCTAGGCCTGGAACTTACAGAGATCAGCTCTTCTGCCTCACGTGAAAAACTCTTCAGTAAAAAGAAACTTTATTATGGATGTATTACTAGAAAGAATGAATTTAGGGAAAGTGTAATCTTGTGAGGGAGAAACACACTTAAGAATCGATACAAAGATGAGAACACTTCCTGTTGCCTGCTGGTCAAGATGTAGGACTCTCAGCTCCTCCACCACCGTGTCTTCCTGCATGCCACCATGTCCCACCATGATGATAAAGGACTGAAACTCTGAACTCTAAAGGGACAAAGGTTAAGAGCCACTGTCCTAAACATGAAGTCATCTAGGATGGAACAGTAGAGCATCAAAGGACAGTCACATCCCACATGTAAAAATTATCTATTATGGGTAGACACTACCCTGGAGCAAGAGTAATCATCTCATGGGTACCAGATCGTTCCCTTCAGGTGACAAGAACTGCTTCTGGGCCCCTTGCAGAACCCCAACTGAGGTGAGACAGAGGGCTGATCCCCGCCTGATGGGGCTATAGGAGCTAATGATTTGCCTTAAAACTCCAGAAACAATGGGAAATAAATGAAGACCTATACTTGCTGTGGCTTATTACTTGCAGGTGTAAGAGTTGCTTACACCTGAAGGGATTTTAATTAATTAAAGGTTTTTAAATAGGAAAGCTGATCATTAATCTTGGTCACCTGAGGTGATAAGATCCACCTTTAGGTGCTTGGTAGCAGTGCACACTTTAACACCAGGATTCAGGAGGGAGAGGTAGTGGGACTTTCTGAGTTTCAGACAAGTCTGGACTATAGAACGATTTCCACAGCCTCACACATAAAACACTTCTTGAAAACACACACAAAAGAACAACCACAAAAACAACAAAAATAAATAATCAATCAGAGAATATGATCCATTTATAACCCGGATCTCACTTTCTGGCGGGAGCCAACATATATAAACAATATTGAAGAAGGAAGCTCTCTCTTTTTCCTGCTTGTTCTTGTTGTCACTACCAAATTCATTCCTTTAATAGCATTAGAGCCAACTTCTTTGGGATTTCTGTGTATAAGGAGACAGGCTGACATGTCCAGCCTCATGGACTGAACAATTACTGCATTCTTCACTTGATTTAGCTAAAGGCTCAAAAAAAATCTACTAGATTCTTTAAATTTCCATTAGTCGGAAGCCATGGTTGGAATATAGTGACCACAGCTTGTGAGACATTCTAATGAATCTCCATGCATGGAGACATGCACTCTTCCATACCATTCATGCAGAGAAACTTAAATAATGCAGCTGTGTTTGTTTTTCCACCTGCACCTGGAGGAAGATGTGCTGTGTAACAATAGAGCATATTAACATATTCTTCCTAGCTTATTGACATCTAAAGATTCAAATTTCCATAAATACCACAATTTTTATTATTATTCATTTGCCTAGAGTTTGCTCTGAATTTCAGGAATAAACTGAAAGCAATGTAGCCATCTTCTACCCTGCTCTCTGCTCTGCCCCCCACCTCCGGGCTCTCGGTCCCGCCCCTGCTCTCTGCTCAGCCCCGCCTCCGGCCTCTCGGCCCCGCCCCTGCTCTCTGCTCGGCCCCGCCTCCGGCCTCTCGGCCCCGCCTCCGCTCTCTGCCGGCCCCGCCTCCGGCCTCTCAGCCCCGCCCCTGCTCTCTGCTCTGCCCCCCACCTCCGGGCTCTCGGTCCCGCCCCTGCTCTCTGCTCGGCCCCGCCTCCGGCCTCTCGGCCCCGCCCCTGCTCTCTGCTCGGCCCCGCCTCCGGCCTCTCGGCCCCGCCCCTGCTCTCTGCTCGGCCCCGCCTCCGGCCTCTCGGCCCCGCCTCCGCTCCCGGGCGCTGGCTCAGCTGCTGGGCATCCGCGCTTCTCGGCCATGGAGACCCCTGGGAGTCTGGACAAGAAAGTCAAGCTGAGCAACACCGCGCATAACGGGGGGAGTGGAGGCCGCGGGCGGGAGCGTGAGGAGCAGGGGGCGGCTGTTGCGGCAGCGCGCGGCTGCCGTGCACTCCTTTGCCGGGAGCCGGGGGCGGGGCAAACCAGGCGGCGGTGGCCCCGCAGGGAGAGCCCCGGGCGGGCGGCGGCGGGCGGGCCACGCTGTCTCTAGGCTGCAGAGGCCGAGGGCTGCGGTGGAGACGGAGGAGGCGCCTCGGCAGGGGCCTGGTTTTCTTGGCTTTGCCCGGGGTCTTGGCCGAGTTTGGGGCGGTGTCCACGTCTTTATATTAGCCATAGCCAGAGGGTAGTAGTTCATGACTTTAATGGAAGCACCCAGGATGCAGAGGCAGGTGGATCTCTGTGAGTTTGAGACCATTCTGGTCTATAAGAGCTAGTTCCAGGACAGCCTCCCATGCTACAGGGAACCTGTTTTAAAGAATAAAATAAAATATTAGCCATGTACATGGTGTCTCTTCACAGCAATACAAAAAAAAAAACAACAACAAAACGTGGTCAGTACATGATACATTACACTTTAGAGAGGAAATTTGAGAAACCCTGACAAATTTCCATTATACAAGATCATATTATACATAGGCGTGTGAACTTGCTGCTCCTCATATGTTATTAATAGAAAGCCTAAATTCAATTATAGCCATTCTTTATTTCATGTAACATACAATAACAGCTATTTAACTCATTAACCCCCACCACCACCCATCCAAAGCACACAGCCCATCCGCTTGCTTGCATTGGGCTCCCTCCCTCCCTCCCTGCCGGGTGGCTCCAGTGCCTTCCCGCCACCGCTGGCGTTGCTGCACCCGATCCATCCATTCATCCATTTATTAATTAATTTATTCATTTGTTCGTTCAATTTTTCATTTATGGACTCCAGGGTGGGAGCGAGCATGCAGGTGCTGGTGAGTCTAGAAGGAACACCCCCTCCCCCATCACCACGCTTGCACCACCTGCTCTCCAGCTGCCACTTCCTAAACTGCATCACTGACTTGACTGCTGCCACCTGGCTGCTGCCTGCATTCAATCCACTCCTTAGCCCAGCTCTCAGTCACTGATTCACTGATTCACTACCGCATTCACTTGCAAAGCCAGCCTGGGGAGCCAGCGGTTCCTTGAGTTTTCCTGCTCCCTGCAGAGAACATTCTCAGGACTACATTTCCCAGGGTGCCCTGCACTCCCGACCCACCACTCTTCCGCCTGCCCGCTTCTGGGCTTCCTTCCCGCGATGGTACAATCCTTAGGACACTGGTAGGTCTCTTACTTGTGATTTATTTACAGGGGGCAAGACAGGGCAGGGAGGGGAGGAAGGTCAGGGGAGAGAGGGCAAGAGAGGAAGGGTGTTAGTGTAATGAAGAAAGGGACGCTGTGGAGCTCTGTGGAGCTCCATCCCTGTGCCGTATCTACCGCTTGAGATTTTTCTAATTCATTTTGATTTGGTCTGATTTAAATTGCTGCGTCATCAGAGAGGCTCTTTGGTGTGTAGAAACTTGTGAATTATATCCTGGAAGACAAAGGGAAGTTCCTATGGAGACCAGGAAGATATCAGGGTCTGCAATCTGAGCCTGAGGCGAGTGCTATTGAAATGCATATTGTTGCAGATCTACAGAAAGGATTTTTTTCTTGTGTGGGAGACATGGCCAGGAACCACAATACTGTGTCTTTAAGCACACTCTAACCCTATGGGAGGTGCTCTTGTCACTCAAGCCTCACTATCCAATTATTCCCTCCAGGAGACCTGCCAGTCACAAGAGGTGCCAGGCTCTTGCTGTCACCAGGCTTGACTTTGAAGAGGAGACAGCAGTTTTGTTTGCTGTGGTGCAGTTGCTGCTGCAGGGAGCTGAGCTGAGAGCTTCAGTGATCTGGGAAACAACAAAATGGTGAGCTAAGGAATGCTATTTGCAGATGTGGAGTAGAAGATGGTGAGGTGTGGCTGACGGTGTGGTGAGTCCTCCCTGTATCTGCGGGGAGAGTGAGGCCAGATTCCCTGTCTTGGGAAATCCCATTTGGCCCATCCCATGTAAATAGTTCCACCTAGGAAGAGGTCTCACACAAACTTTGCTCTGCAGGCTTAATTTGATCAGAGTATTGTGATCAGGGAGCTGGGTATAGGAGCAGGTTTCTAGTCAACTTAAACAGTCTTTTTTTTTTCTGTTTGGATTTTTGGAGACTGGGTTTCTATGTGTAGCTTTGGATTCTATCCTGGCACTCACTCTATTGACCACCCTGGCCTTGAACTCACAGAGATCCACCTGTCTCTGCCTCCCAAATGCTGGGATTAATAATGTTTGCCACCAACGCCCAGCACAACTTCAGCATTCTTGATGAATATATGGAAAGCAGCTTGCCTGACTCAGAGATGCCTAGTTTTAAAGTATTTTGTTGATATTGAATACTCTACATTTAATATTTACATGTAATCTCCATGCATAGTTAATTTTGTACAGGTTGTCCAGAGGCATCACATGTGTTGGATAGCAGTCCCCATTACACCATAATGTAAGAGAGTAGATTTGTTGATATAAAGGATTTACCAATGCTTAGGAAATAGAATGTATCCCAAAATAGAATTGAGCTGTGGAGGACTGCCTCTGAAACATCAAAACATAAGTATTTTCCAACCAGCCTTGTTTGGATGCCAGGATACACATTTTTCATCAGGATTGTCCAGACATTTGGCTCCAAACTATTCCAAAGAATCTACCCCTGATTTACCACAAACCACCAGGCCCATCCCATATCAAAGAATAGCCCTCTAACAAGCTGGACTAGGAGGCATTACAGGGTCACAAAAAACTTAAATCCTAGTGTCATAAAATTCTAGTTTTTTTTTTCTTGAGAATAAACATAATTATTTCAGGTGGGCAATATGACACTAGGTAATAATTGTTTGTAAATAAAACACAGTTGTGTTGATAACTTACCTCATCAAGCAAGGCTTTCATGTCAGCCCTCAGGAAGGGAGGACTTAATAACAGCCTGGGGTCTAGGACTTGAGAGCTTTCATTGGAGCATGAGGTATTGACAATAAAACTGAACTGTTCCACTAAAATCTGCAATATGTTTGGGAGAGCTGGCAATGATCTGGGCCAATGAAATTTTTGAAAGGTTGCTTCAAATCCTGAGAATCATACTCTTTCCACCATATTGGGAGCTATTGCCTGTGCTAAGGCCACTGTGTCTTAAGTCATTAATGGTCTTGAGATATTCTGTTTACCTTGTGGGGCATTGCTTGACTAGTCTCCTCCTGAATTTCTTCCGTTATATGTTAGTTTTTGATAAATTCATATTGTTCTCCCATAGCCTTCCCTCCTCCCACCCCATTTATGTATCTTACAGGATGCTATTCTTCTCAAGAAGCTTAGTTAGTCTGGGGCATATCCTCTATAATACCTAGCATTTATCTTTTCTGCCTTCTATTTGTCGATCTTTCATATTCCCTATGACCTTCACCTCAGGACCCTGTGGCTGAAGAATGACCTGTTCTTTTAAGACAATGATGTACTTAAAAATTTATTTTAGCAAAGTCCTGGTTGTGTGATTGTATTTTACTCAAGTGCTTTCATCGACTCCTAAGGACTTGCATTATTCTGGTTTATGGTGTTTATCTTTAGAGAAATGGACAAGAAATCTTTAATGTGCTCTAATACAAGTCTCTAGTCTCTGGAGCACATGGCCAAAAGGACTCTTTCAACTTTTCAAAATAATTTTTGAGATTATAAATGCATCATACTCCCATAGTCTTTTCTGCCTTCCAGCCCTATTAATACCCCATTGTTTTTGAATCGGTGTCCTGATTTTCATTTTGTTCATTAGTTCAAATTAGGAGCAAGCTTGTTTCACATGTCAATCTATTCTCCCTCTCCCTGCCCTCACCCTCACCCCTCCTACCCAACCCCAACCTATCCCCCACCCAGTACTCCCCTCCACTCACCAGGCAGGGTAGGGCCCTCAACAGGGGCTCCACAAAGACCACCACATCATCCTGGACTGGCCTTCTGCCCTTCTTCATGTGTCCAGGGCAAGAGTGCATCCCTTCGCATTGGATGGGCTCTCAAAGTATATTCTTATACCAGGGAAAAATACTAATCCACCACCAGTGGCCCCCTAGAGTGCAAAGGCCTCCTCATTGACATCCATGTTCAGGGGTCTGGATCAGTCCTGTACTGGCCTCCCAGACAGCATCTGGGGTCAATGTGTTCCCCCTTTTAAGGCCAGCTGTTTCTGTGGGTTTTTTTCAACCTGGTACCAACCCCTTCAATCTTCATTACTCCCTCTATGCAATTAAGTTCCAGAGTTCCGTGTGTATCTGTCGATGTCTGCCTTTGCTTCCATCAGCCATTGGATGAGGGCTCTAGCATGGCATAAAAAGTTGTCATCATTCTCATTTCAAGGGAAGGGCGTTTAGGTTATCCTCTCCACCATTGCCTGGATTGTCAGTTCGTGTCATCCTTGTAGGTGTCTGGAAATCTCCATAGTTTTGGATCTCTCCTCAGACCTATAATGGCTCCCTCTAATATGGTATCTCTCAACCTGCTCTCCTCTATTCTTCCCCCAACTCAATATTTCTGATCCTCCATTTCCTCCTCTCCTCTCCTCTTCTCCTGCTCTCATTCGGGCAGCCCCCCTCCCCTCATGCTCCCAATTAGCTCAGGATTTGCTGGCCCTTCCCATTCCTGGGGTCCATGCATTTATCCCCTAGATTACTTCATGTTTCCTAATTTCTTTGTGAAGGGGATTGTAGGCAGGTAATCCTTTGCTCTATGTCTAAAATTCATATGTGAGTGAGTACATTCCATGTTTGTCTTTTTGTGACTGGGTTGCCTCATGCAGGATGGTTTCTTCTAGTTCCATCCATTTGCCTGCGAATTTCAAGATTCCCTGGCTTTTTTCTGCTTTTTTCTCCATTGTATAAATGTACCACATATTCTCTATCCCTTCTTGAGTTGAAGGCATCTAGGTTGCTTCCAGCTTCTGGCTTTACAAATAATGCTGCTATGGACATGGTTGAAAATATGTCCATATTGTATGAGCGTGCATTATTTGGGTATATACCCAAGAGAGGAATTGCTGGATCTTGAGGTGTACTGATTCCCATTTTTCTGACCAACTGCCATAGTGATTTCCAGAGTGGTCTTACAAGTTCGCACTCCCACCAGCAATGGAGTATTCCTTTTTCTCCACATACTCTCCAGCGCAGATTGTCATAGGTGTTTTTGATTTTAGCCATTTTGACAGGTGTGAGGTGGTATCTCAGAGTTGTTTTGAGTTGCATTTCTCTGATGTTCAAGGATTTTGATCATTTTCTTAAGTGTCTTTCAACCATTTCGGATTCCTCTATTGAGAATTCTCTATTTAGTTCTGCACCCCACTTTTTAATTTCATTGTTTGGTGTTTTCCTGGCTAGCTTCTTGAGTTCATTGTATATTTTGGAAATCAGCCCTCTGTCCAATGTGGGGTTGGTGAAGATCTTTTCCCATTCTGTGGGCTGTTGTTTTGTCTTAATGATGGTGTCCTTTGATTATAGAAGCTTCACCATTTCAGGAGGTCCCATTTATTAATTGAAGACTTCAATGTTTGTGCTACTGGTGTAATGTTCAGGAAGAGGTTTCCTGTGCCTATTCATTCAAGGGTATCTCCCACTTTCTCTTCTAGAAGATTCAGTGTGGCTGGATTTATGGTGATGTCTTTAATCCATTTGCACTTAAGTTTTGTGCATGGTGACAGATATGGATCTATCTGTAATTTTCAGCATGTCTGAATCCAGTTGTGCCAGCAACATTTGTTGAAGATGCTGTCTTTCTTCCATTGTATAGATTAACATCTTTGTCAAAAATAAGGTGTTCATAGGTGTGTGGGTTAATATCAGGGTTTTCAATTTGATTCCATTGGTCTATCTGTCTTTTTTTGTGAATACCAAGAACTATGGCTCTATAATAGAGCTTGAAGTCAGTGATGGTGATGCCCCCAGAAGATCCTTTATTGTACAGAGTTGTTTTGGCTATCCTGGGTCTTTTGTTTTTCCATATAAAGTTGAGTATTGTTATTTCAAGGTCTGTGCAGAACTGTGTTGGGATTTGGTAGGCATTGCATTGACTCTCTAGATTACTTTTGGCAAGACTTCCATTTTTACTATGTTGATTCTACTTATCCAAGAGCATGGGAGATATTTCCATTTTCTGGTATCTTCTTTAATTTCTTATTAATTTAAGGACTCAAAATTCTTACTGTACAGGTCTTTCACTTTTTTGGTTAGTGTTACCAAAGATACTTTATGTTGCTTGTGGATATTGTGAAGGGTGATGTTTCTCTGATTTTTTTCTCATTGCATTTATCATCTGTATAAAGTAGGGCTACTGATTTTTTGAGTTAATTTTGTATCCTGCTACTTTGCTTAAGGTGTTTATCAGTTGTCGGAGTTCCCTAGTAGAGTTTTTACAGGACACTTATGTAGACTATCCTATCATCTGCAAATAGTGAAAGTTTTACTTCTTCCTTTCCAATATGTTTCCCTTGGATCTCCTTTTGTTGTCTTATTGCTCTAGCTAGAACTTCAAGTACAATATTGAAGAGATATGGAGAGAGTGGACATCCTTGTCTTTTTCCTGATTTTAGAGGTATCGCTTTGAGTTTCTCTTCATTTATTTTGATATTTGCTGTTGGTTTGCCGTATATTGCTTTTATCATGGTTAGATATGTTCCTGTTATTCTTGTTCTCTCCAAGATCTTCATCATGAAGGGGTGTTGGATTTTGTCAAAGGCTTTTTCTGCATCTAGTGAGATGATCATGTAGTTTTTCTTTTTCAGTTTGTCAATATGGTGGATTACATTAATGGATTTTCATATGTTGAAGCATCCTTGCATCCCTGGGATGAAGCCTACTTGATCATAGTGGATGATTTTTCTGAAGTGTTCTTAGATTCGATTCGCCAATATTTTGTTGACTATTTTTGCATTGATGTTCATGAGGGACATTGGTCTGTAGTTCTCTTTTTTAGTTGTACTTTGTGTAGCCTGTATATCAAAGTGATTGTTGCTTTTTTTGAATTTCTGGTAGAATTCTGCAGTGAAGCCATCTGGCCCTGGGCTTTTTTGGGGTGCAAGGCTTTTGATGACTTCTTCTATTTCATTCGGGGTTATAGGACAATTTAAACTGCTTATCTGTTCTTGGTTTAATTTTGGTAAGTGATATCTATCCAGGAAACTGTCCATTTCCTTTAGATTTTCGAGTTTTATGGAGTAAAGGTTTTCAAAGTATGACCTGATCATTTTCTAGATTTCCTCAGTGTCTGTTGCTATATCCCCCTTTTCGTTTCTGATTTTGTTAATTAGCATGCTCTCTCTGTCTGCCTTTTGGTTAGTTTGGATAGAGGTTTGTCTATTTTGTTGATCTTCTCAAAGAAACAACTGTTTTTGTTTCATTGGTTTTTTTGTAATGCTTTCCTACTTTTTATTTTATTGATTTCATCCCTCAGTTTGATTATTTCCTGGCTTCTACTCCTCCATGGTGAGTTTGCTTCTTTTTGCTCTAAATCTTTCAATTTTTCTGTCGATTCTCTCATGTGACTATTCTCCAGTTTCTTCACAGGAGCATTTAGTTCATGTGAACTTTCCTCTTAGCACTGCTTTCAAAGTGTCCCATAAGTTTGGGTATGCTGTGTCTACATTCTCTTTAAATTCTGGGAAGTCTTTAATTTCTTTTTTTTATTTCTTCCTCAACCCCTGAATAGTGTAATTGGGTTTTATTCAATTTCCATGAGTTTGTATGTTTTCTGGAATTTTTATTGCAGTTGAATTCTAGCTTTAAAGCATGGTGATCTGATAAGATTCAGGGGGTTATTTCAATTCTTTTGTATATGTGGAGGTTTGCTTTGTTGCCAACTATGTGGTCAATTTTAGCGAAGGTGCCATGTGATGCTGAGAAGAAGGTATATTCTTTTGTGTTTGGATGCAGTGTTCTATAGATATCTGTTAAACCCCATTGGGTCATAACTTCTGTTAGATCCTTTGTTTCTTTGTTAAGTTTCTCTCTGCTGGCCCTGTCTAGTTGTGAATGCGGCATGTTGAAGTCTCCTACGATAAGTGTGTGTGTGGTTTTAGATTTAGTAATGCTTCTTTTACAAATGTGGGTGCCTTTGTATTTGGGGCATAGATGTTTAGAATTGAGACTTCATCTTGAAGGACTATTCCTGTGATGAGTATGAAATGTCCTTCCTCATCTCTTTTGATTGATTTTAGTTTGAAGTCTAATTTGGACTGCATTTCTTTAACTCAGGTACACATTAACAACAGATACTGTGTGAATGTGACCTGCGTTTGCTTCCAAGGTTTCCCAGCTCTGAGGCAATGGTTTGCTTCATAGGACAGTGAGTGTGTAATGAAATGTGCACACAAAGGACTCTGTGCTTTGGATGAGGGACAGGCTGTGTTAGATGAGAGAGGAGGAGTTTCTACTAAAATACAAACTTTTTAGTCTAGGGCTCTGTCTACTCTGCTGTAAGGGCAGTGCTGTAAGGACTGTGCTGTCTGAGTCATTTAATCTCTGATCACCCAGTAGGTAAGCTGCTAATATGAGTCCTACCAGGGTGGCCCTAGCCAATGTTGGGTTTTGGGGAGGCAGTTATTAACAGTCAGGTGTACTAGGGTCAGGTAATTTATGGTCTCTTGTAATAGTTTCTCCTGGCTTTGCTGAAATGGGTTGTAAGAAGGACCACAAGTTTTATCATGGTAGGTGAATGGTGTTCAGAGAAGGTCTGTTGAGCTATCATTGCATTTGTTTATATATTTAATTTCTGTTTGCTTTTCAAGACATGGTTTCCCTGTGTAACCTTTGTGGCTATCCTGGAACTCCCCTTGTATATAAGTCTTGATATGAACTCATAGAGATCTTACTGCATCTGCCTCCCGGGAGCTGTTATTAAAGGCATGTGCCACCACTACCACCACCCAGTAAGCTTTCAATTCTGTTGGAAGTTGAACAGAACATGAGCCAGCCAGTTCTGTGGGTACATATGTTGACCTGGGCAATGTCCGTTGTCCTCCATACCTCCCAGTATGGATTTACTAGGTAATAGGATCCTCTGCAGCCCTGGCATGGGGGACAAAATTCTTGCAGTATCACTGTCCAGTGTTCACATGTGGGCACTACTTTTGGTTGTAGTGGGAAAACAGATTAGAACACAGGAGGTTTGTTTCTATAAGTTCTGAATATTGCATTCCATTTTCATGTTTGTATTTAAAATACTGCAAATAATTTAGAAACGTGTAGAGAAAATGATGATGTGGATCATCTTTCATGCATACATGATTAGAATGCTTGTAACTTGTTGGTGCAACTAAACACAATGTTTTGATTCAGCGAAGTTTAGTTCCAGGGGAGAAAAGAAGTTTCTGATGTGCAGAGATTTCTCAAGTGTTCATGGTGCTTTGCAGGGAGATTGGGCGGATTCCATGTTGTGTGCTATAGGCATTTCATTGTTTTTTTTATTTAAATTAGAAACTAGTATGTTTTGCATGTCAATCACACTGTCCTCACCCTCTTCTCTCCTGCCCCTCACTGAGCCTGCATTCCATCCCCTTCCTGTCCCCCAGGGAATTGAGGCATTCCACAAGTGATCTTCAATGTCTGTCATATAATTTGGTTCATGGCCTAGGAGCAGCCGTGTGTCTCTTGGCTGAGAGAGTGTTGCTTTATATGGAATGGGCTTCGAAAATCCATTAATATACTAGGGATGAATTGTAATCCACTACCACAGGCCCCATAGATTTCCCAGGCCTCCTAACTGACACCCATATTCAGGGGGTCTGGATCAGTCCTATGCTGGTTTCCCAGCTTTCAGTCTGTGGTCCATCAGCTCCCCCTTGTTCAGGTCAGCTGTTTCTGTGAATATCTCCCATTTGGTCTCGATCCCTTTGCTCATCACATCTTCCTATCTGAAACTAGATTCCAGGAGTGTGGCTCAGTTTTTAGTTGTAGGTGTCTGCTTCTGCTTATATCATCCACTGGATGAAGGCTGTAGGATTCCATGTAAGGTAAATTCTTGCCCACAGTGTTATTTGGTGTCATTCTTGTAGAAATCTGGACATTTCCCTACTTCCAGATTTCTCTTTAATTTCATAATGGCTCCATCTATTGTGGGATATATTTTCTTGGTCTCCTCTATTCTTCCCCTGACTCAATCTTCCTGTCCCCTCAAGTCCTCCTCTCCCCTCCCCTTCTTCCCTTTTCATTCTCCTAACTCTTTCTCCCTCCACCCATGATACCAATTTGCTCAGGAGATCTTGTCCCTTTCCCGATGTATGGCAAAACATGTATATCTCCCTTAGGATTCTCCCTGTTTCCTAGCTTCTGTGGTGGTGTGAATTGTAGGCAGTTAATCCCCTTTCCATGCCTAAAACCCGTATATAACAAAGCCCTTACCATGTTTTTCTTTTTGTGACTGGTTTACCTCACTCAGGATGCTTTCTTCTACTTTCATCCATTTGCCTGTGAATTTTAAGATTCAGTTATTTCTCTGCTGAGTACTACTCCATTGTGTAAATGTACCCTATTTTCTCTACCCATTCTCCAGTTGATGGACATCTAGGTAGAATAAAGTTTCCACCTATTACAAATAATATTGCTATGAACATAGTTGAACAGATGTGCTGTTGTATGAATGTTCATCTCTTGTTTATATGCCTGTGAGTGGAATTGCTTTATGTTGTGGTGGATTGATTCCAATTTTCCAGAGGAACTTCCTTACTCGTTTCCAATGTGGTTGTACAACTTTGTACTCCCCCCAGTAGTGGAGGAATGCTATTTCTCCAATCCTCTCCAGCATAAACTGTCATTGGTGGTTTTGATTTTAGCCATTCTAACAAGAGCAATGTGCTACTTCAGAGTTGTTTTGATTTGCATTTTCCTGATTGCTAAGTATAAGCACTTGCTAAGCTCATTCTTAAGTTTCTTTCTGGCATTTTATATTCCTCTATTGAGAAGTCACTATTTAATTCTGTATCCCACATTTTAAATGCATTTTTTGGTGTTTTGGTGACTAGTTTCTTGAGTTCTTGGTATATTTTGGAATTCAGCCCTCTGTCAAATATGGGGTAGATGAATGTCTGTTCTCCATTTTTTGAGCTGCCTTTTTTTTTGACTGTGTCCTTTGATTTACAGAAGCATCTAAGTTTCATTTATTAATTGTAGATTGCTGTGTCTGTGCTACTGGTGTTAGTTTCATGAAGCTGTCTACTCTACAAATTCTTCCTGGGTACCTCCTACTTTCTCTTATAAGATGGTCAGTGTGGGTCTATTTATGTTGAGGTATTTCATCCGTTTGCACCTAAGTTTTGTGCATGTGAATGGATATGCATCTGTCTGTAGTCTTTTACATGCCAACACCGTTATGCCACTCCTATTTACTGAAGATGTTTTCTGTTTCACATTGTATAATTTTAGCTTCATTGTTCAGCATCAGCTTTTCATATGTATGTGGGTCCTGTCATGGTTTTCAATTCAATTCCATTGGTCTACTTATCTTTTAAATTATTTTCCTATACTGTATCATGATTGAGCATCAGTGGGGTTGTATTTACCTGAAACAAAAGGAATTATAGGGAGATTTTGATCCATAGCAAGCGATCACCTCTATGTTTGGAGAGAGCTCTAGAGCATGGTGTTTCTGTTTTTTGAAGAAATATCAATTGCTTGAGGGTCAGAAACAACAGTTCAGATGTGATTTTGAGGTGATTTTGTGAAAGTTGTGAAGTCTCTGTTTATTTAATCTTTATATCCATAAATTATAGGAAGCAGGGTAGCATTGGTCAAGATCACCCTTTTCCTTTCCTATATTTTCTTTTGTCTTTTGTTTAGAAGTTGCCAATATTTTTCCTGCCTTATTTCTTAGGTTTTTCTCACCAACCCCTTCCTTTTTTCAAAAATATTTTGTATATTTTTGATTGTTTTCCCTTTGTTACAAGTATATACATCATATTAAGTGAATCTGTGTAGTGATTTTCTGTACTGTATATTGGTAACCCAGTTATACTCATTTTATTAAAAATGTTGGACCTTCACCAATTTGTCTTCATAAAGTATGTCATCAGTTCCTGAAGGTTTTGTTTTTGGGGGGAAGTTTCTGTGGAGAGACAGTTTTATTCAAATTTATCATTTCAGATAAATTCTGAATGTTGTGGAGAGACATTTATCTTAAATGCTTTCCTCTTTCTATTTCCTGGCATACTGGCATATCAGTTTGTTGCTATAGCATTTGTTGCTATCTTTATGTTTGTGTCTTTGACTCTTAAGTGATTTATATGAGTAATACATTGGTTTTGGATTTTAAAACCTTCTCATATATTACTGTCTCTGTCTCCTAATTAGCCTCAGGTATCAACATGACAAATGCTAGGGTCATCTGAACAAACATCAACTGACTGTTTTTTCACATCAGAATATCTGATTTCTGCCTGAAAAAGATTGTTTGACTGATGGTTGATGTATGAAGAAGACCTCCACTGAGTTGGCAATGTCTCTTGGCAAGTGGGCCTGGGCTGGTTAAGAAACCTAGCTGAATACAATACAGTGACAAAGCAAACAAGAAATAAAGAAACAGTCATTCCACATTTTTTTTTCCTTCAGTGCCTAACCTGAGTTTCTCTCCTAAGCTCCCAAAAAGATCGACACTGACCTAAGATTAACAACAAAATTCCAGTACATCACTAGAGTAGCTTTTACTCTCATTCATGCTTTCTCTGAATACTTTAATGGATTAATTCATTTCACTTTTCAAGAATTCTATCATCTTTTTAAATAAGGTCTTAATTGTGCTTGAAATGTGATGGAATATTTATGGTTTGCTGTAGTACAATAGCTAGAATCTGGTAGTGATTTATTACTCTGGTGGATGTTGGTAGTGATTTTATGCTGGTGTCCAGTTATCTTGCTTTGAGGTGCTTGCTGGTCTAGGTGCTGATTTCACAGTTTTTCTTTGTTGGAAGGGTTTTTTTTTCCTTGGCTTCCATTTGCTCTCTTATTTTCTGATTTAAAAGCCTATGGTTGAACAGGTCTTCTCCTCCCAATTTGGGGGCTAGAAATCTTGTTGTAGGTGTGGTCCTTGTTCCAGCAGGGAGCAAGTACTAGGATAATGATTTGAGCCTCCACCACCTGGCCCTACTCCTATTTTAGACTGGATCAATCTAGTGTAGCCTAGGGTTGCCTAGAAATCATAGAGATCTATTTGCATCTGCCTCCCAAGTGCTGGCTTTAAAGGTGTGCTCCACCATGCCTGGCATCTATGGCTAACTACTGCCTGGCTGCACACTCTGGTCTTCAGTCAAGGATTTTATTTTTGTTTTATTTTGTTGCTTTTTGTTTTTGTTTGTTTTATTTAGACAGGGTTTTTCTGTGTGTCTTTGGAGTCTCATCTGGAACTTGATTGAAGTCAGAGAGATCCACCTGCCTCTATCTCACAAGTGCTGGGATTAAAGTCATGTGCCACCACCAAATGGCAAGATTCAGAATTTTCTCAGATGTCCATGTTGTTGGATGGGTGGATTGGGCAGAATCCACATCTTGAGTCTTCATATATGTGGCAGGAAGCAGATTTTCAATTATGCTTCAATATCATTTTCTGTGTGGTCCTCAATTGTGTTGGGTTTGCCTCAAACTTCAAGGGGACATGAGAGTTTGCAGAAACATTGCAAGAGATTACCCCCATTTGAGGAGAGAGCTCTAGGCCATGGGTCATCTCTGGAAGAAATATCCATAGCTGGATGTTCCAAAGCAGAACAGTCTAATGGTCCCTTTTACTTATTTCTTGGGGGTTGTGAAGTCTGTATATTTAATCTCTGAACAAAAAGAAACATACTTAACTGGGTAACATTGGTCAAGATCTCAGTTTCCCTGGCTGAGTTTCCTGTGGTATTTTGATTATATGTTGATTATATTGTCCTGCTTTTTGTTAGCTTTTTATCTTGATCCCCTTTGTTCATTCCCAAATATTGTACACCTTCTCGTTTGCTGTAGATTTATGTAAGTATAGAAGTATCATTGTGTCAATGTGTGTACTTTTTTTTTGTAATCCTTTTGTGAATCTGTTTCCAATATGCATATAGCTTTAGAATTAGATTTCCTGTTATAAGGTGCTAGTGCTGTATTGATTGCTGTGCTGTGAGTGCTACTGTAGGGGACTGAGAGGTGAGTAGAGAGGATGAAAGTTGCCACAGCATGCTGAGCAAAGGGATGCTATCCCAAGATGGGGAGGATGGAATGGGGAGGCATGGGAAGCCATGTGCCAGACCTTCCTGGATGCTGGGTGGGGACCTGCTGCCAAATTCAGTGTTCTGTGAGATCCCATGTGGTCCTGGCAACTACTCAGATTATGGGGATGGCTGTTCAATACTTCACTCTTTAGGCTGCATCTGTGGAAAGTATTTTAATCAGTGAGATTTGTGTAGAAACATCTTCGTAGTCAGCAATAAGTGCTTTTGAAAGTCATGTTGCCAAATTGGAGAGGACTAGTTGTTCTACTGTCCTCTAGAAGTTCTGCATTTCACAATTAACATTTGAGTTTAAGATACATTTGGAGTCAATTTTGTGCATGCTGCAAATGCCATCTTTTTTTTTTTCTTGACTAGGCCCCTTTCCACTGGGCAGGAAGTCCAGAGCATAGAGGAGTGTAATATCTGCTTCATTTCATTTCTGATTACCTGGTAGGGTGGCTGCTAATGTTCTAGGCCTAACTGGGTGTTCCTAGCCAATGAAGGACTCTGGTAAGTCTTAGCATTCAGGAGTACTGGTGGCAGGGAGCATGTTGTTCCTTTCCAGGGTTCCCTCTCCTTCTGCTCTAGGGAGTTGTAAGGATGAACACAGCTATACCATGTTGAGTGTAGGGTGTTCAGAGAAAGTCTGCTTAGCTGGTATTTCTTCTGGAATTTGTCTAGACAATGAGACAGACTGTGGTTCTCTTGGTCAATGTGGTAACCTGGGTGGTTGTCCTTGTCCTCTGAGACTCCCTGTATATGGATTTCTTGGAGAGCAGTAGAGTTTACAGCCCTGGCATGGGATTATATCATCCTTCTAATATCACTGGCCAGTGTGCATTCACAGATACTGTGTTTGGTGTGCAGTGGGAACACAGATGGGAAAAATGAAAATCTTTTTTTTCTAGAATTTCTGAGTAATGTTCCCCACTTTCAGGTTTCTCATATATATATATATTATATATATATATATATATATCAAATAATTTAGCAAATGGTAGAAAGATGGTGATATGGATTGTCTTTCAGAAATACATGATTAGAATGTTTTTAACTTTCTATTACTACCAGCCACAATAGTGTGATTCTGTGTTGTTTAGTTCCAGTGGACAAAAGTTGTTTCTGGTCTGCAGAGATTTTTCGGGTATGCATGATATTGGTCAGGGAGTTAGGGCAGCATTCACATCATGGGCCATAATCCATTTGGCACTAAGCAGATTTTAAATTATTCTTCCATGTTTTGTGATTGGGTCAGTGGGGCTGGGTTTACCTGAAACATTAGGAAGCACAAAGGTTGCAGAGCTAAAGCAAGAAATCTCCTTTTTCAGAGAGATCTCTAGAGCATGGGACTTCTGACTTTGGTAGCTAAAGAGTCAGAAACAACATTAACAGTATATTTGCGGACATTTAACCGGAGTTTTGAAGTCTGTGTTTATTTAATCTCTATACACAAAGATTCATAAATAGGTGGATAACACTGTCAATGATCACACTTTTCCTGGTTATGCTACATTTTTTCTTTTTATTAGTAGATGATTGACTATATTTTCTGGCCTCTGTTCTTGGGTTTTTCTCTCTATCCTCATTACTTTTTTTAAAAATGTTGTACACATTTTGAATGTTATACCTTTGTGTTAAGTATAGGAAATATTATTATATCAATCTGTCTACTACGTTTTTATAATCCCATTGAAAATTCTGAGTATTTCAAATGTGAATGTACCTTTTTAAAGTTTTTTTTAAACTATTTTGTGAATGTAGCTTTATAAGCAGCATTTTCTTATACATTGCTGTGCACTGTCATTGGACTTTATTCATTTTCTTTTATAAATTTACCATATACAACATCTAAACTAAGATGAATCATTTCCCCAAGGATCAATTTGTTACTTCTTTATTTATTTAGTTCTTTTTTGTTTTTCTTGCTGCTAATCTGTGCAAGAGTTTTGGCTCATCAGACACAACATATTGTGGATGTTGGCAGGTGGGTCAGCTCATCTTCTTTTGGGTAATGACCAGAATTCAGATACTGACAATCAAGCAGCTCATTGTTAGTTACATTCCATATCATGTATACATGTACAAAACTTTCTATCTCATGCCCAAACATATGCAAAATATATCAATAAACTAGGTAAATTGGTAAATCCTAATACCATCAATTCTATTACCATCCATTCTACTATGCTACACCACAGTTGCAATATGACACATTACAGTACACTGGAGACTGTAGTGCTAATTCTAATTGGTCTTAATTATGAAAACCCGGAGTCAGGTAGAGGGTTTAATGTTGAAAGATCACAGGAGGAGGGCACTCAGCCCTCCTTCTTACCTCTAATGAATCCTGAGACCACTGGGCCTATCCTGTACCTAGAAATCTGCAGTCTGAATACAATGAGCCTCTTTCCCCTCCTGCCTTATCTTTCTATCTCCACCCAGTCATGTTACTCCTATCTCCAAATACCAAGTAATGGAATAAAGTTTTGAGCCACCACCACCTGGATCTGCTTGTCTTTTAGAGTGGATAAATCTGGTGTTGCCCAGGGTGGCCATGAAATCACAGAAATCTACCTCCTCTGCCTCCCAAGAGTTCTTGCTTTCAGGCAAGCTTTGTTTTCCTGTTTTGTTTGGTTTTGTTTTTATGTGGGTTTTTTGTTTGATTTTTTGGGGAAGACAGGGTTCCTCTGTGTAGCATTGGAGTGTCATCTGGAACTCATTCAAATTCCCGGTGATCCACCTGCCTCTGCCTCTCCAGTCCTGGGATTAAAGGCATGTGACACCCTCAACTGCAAAGCTTCATCTGTTAAAGAAGAAAAAATGCCAGCACACTTGGAGAAACTATTTACAGGCTCCACAACTTTTTGACATATGGATCCTATTGAGGTGATGGTTTTCATCTTCATTTATACATGATCAGAGTTCTGTTAACTTTCTGCTACCTCCCACTCCAACAGCATGATGAAGGAAAGTTGACTTGAAGGGAAGAAGTGAAATTTATGATCTGCAGGTATACATGGTGTTGGATGAGTTGATAATGCAGATTCTACTTGTTGTTTCAAGATACATGAGGCAGGAAGTGGACATTAAATTATTCTACATTTTTTGTGTATCTGTGGTACTAGGTTTGCTCAAACCACAAGAGGACATGAAAGTTTGCTGAACCATAGCAAGGAATTATCCACATGTTTGGAGAGCTCTAGACAATGGATCCTCTGTGTGTTGAAGAAATATGAATAGCAAGAATGTCAGAAGCCAAATGTTTTGTCATTTTGAGTTAATTTTATGGTATTTCTGAAGACTTTTTGTCTGGGTTGGATGTCAGGATCAGGAAACATGGTTCTGTGTCTTTAAGCACAGTGACAACCTATTGGAGGTGCTCTTATCACTCAGGCCTTATTAGCCAATCAGACCCCTAGGTGACTTGGGAGTCAGAAGTGCTGCAGGGCCTTTCACCTCCTGGATTCAGGCTGAGCTTTGAAGAGAAACTGGCTCCAATGGTTTTGTGTGCTGTGCTTTGAAAAAGGACAAGCTGGAAAACCACAACATGATGAGAAATGGGTTGCTGTTTCCACATGGGGACGAGCAGATGGTGAAGTTCTGGAGCCAGTGAGGTGGGTATTCCCTGGAACTGTGTAGAATTCTGCATCCAGACTCCCTGTGCTGTGATGTTCCATGCAATGCTTGAAATGCCCTGCAAACAGAAGCATCCCTCTTGATAACTTTGCTCTCTGGATTGAGTCTGCTCTGAGCATTGGGAACAGGGAGCAGTGTGTAGAAACATTTTTTTAGTCAATTTCATCATTCTTTTGATGTACACAAAGGAACGTAGGTTGTCAAACTTGAAGAGGTCTGGTTTTTACATTACCATTTAGAGAGATTCAGCATTTTGCATTTCAGCTTTTTTTGTTTTTGTCTTTGGAGACAGGGTTTCTCTGAGGCTTTGGAGGCTATCCTGGAACTATATCTTGTAGACCAGTCTGGTCTCGAACTCACAGAGATCCGCCTGCCTCTGCCTTCCGAGTGCAGAGATTAAAGGCCTGTGCCATGATGTTACTCTTGTACTGTGAAATGATTGTGGTAATGTATTTTCTGTTGAAGTCTCTCATTTGCATAATTATCATAAAATAAATTTTCCTGTCACTATTTAAATTTTTGAAAGTGTGAGCTGCATTCTGAGCCTAAAAGAAATTATAGGTGATAGCTTATGTTGAATGCAAAATCTGTTTTAGGAGCAAGGTGGTGGTGGTGCATGCCTTTAATTACAGCACTGAAGAATCAAAGGCAGACAGTTTGACACTATCCTATTCCACAGAGCTAGTACCAGGACAAATATGGCTAAACAAACAAAAAAATAAAAAACTGTTTCAGGCTCTTTCCTCTTTGATCAGTAGCCACAGATGGATGATTACTATCATTAAACAGATTTTTCTGTATTAATCTCTGCAGTCTGTGGCGTTATTTCTCATTGGAAAGGCATATTTTAGAACATCTGCACTTCCAGCCTTTTAGAAAAAGTTTTCTGAGACAAGCTTTCTCATGTTGACACAATTGGCCTTGATCCCAGTCTGTTGCGTTCAAGTTCAATGACCTCACTCTCCTGAGGATTATCCCTTCTTAAGTGAATATATTACCTCAGAGTTTTGAAATTATCCATTTTAGTCATGTAGCTGACTGTCAATTGCCGTCACAGGAAAAGGATTTGCATGTGGAGCCTGGTTTCTGTCTTCAGAGCATAGCAGAAAGAAAAGTTTATTGAGTGCACTGCATGGGGGAAACAGGGTAGGAAATCAGATGCTTGGTCACCATCATGAAAAAGGATCTGATTGTGGCAATGTGACAGTGTGAATATAAGTGGCCCTGTAATCTCAGGGGGTGACAGCATCAGAAGGCTTTGCTTTGTTGCAGTGAATTTAGCATTTTTGGTTCAAGTGTGCGATCACTGGTGATGGGCTTTGGGGTTTCCTATGCTCTGAATTTGGGCAAGAATATCAGTTGACGTCTTGTGGCCTTCATATCAAGATGAAGGCAGCACCACACTATCCTTCACATCATGATCCCGACTATGATGACAATGGACTGAACCTCTGTATCTATAAGTGAGCCACCCCAATTAAGTGTCTTGTTTATAAGACTTGTGGGGGTCATGGTGTTTAATTACAGCAATAAAATCCCAACTAAGGCAGACAGACTCAGTGATTTTTTGCTTTAAATTCTCAGGATGTATTAATGCCTGTAATGTGAATGAAGACAGACCAGAATTGTGGGTTCACATTTTGTGCAGGTTATATTGATCTCAGACCTTTTCCCAGGCTATGTAGATGAGAATTGCTTTGAACACAGCCAATCCTGCCTGTGCTACCCAGTGCTTGAAAGACACTGATGCGATTCCTTCAAGAGAGTGATCTGCCTGGTCATTGAGAAGGAAATATAGACCATTTAATGAGTGCTTACCAATTCCTCTGGCTTGTAACAGGAACTGCAAATGAAGAGAGGTGTATGAAAGAATTGAGTTCATTTACCAACATTGAAGCTGGTGTGGGCAAAGTGCAGGAAGGAGTGGAAGAAGGAAGGAACATAAGCAATTCCTGCTTGTCACTAGTGGGAATTGGCATTATGGAGTCTAGTAATCAATTTTAGATGATCAATAAAATACCTGACTGGCTATTTCTTGGGGTCCCACAGACAAGGGAAATCCATAACCTGGATAAAGGACTTCATGCTATCATGAAACCAAATTGCTGTAGTTATAGTTGTTCAGCCAAAATATAAGAGCTGTATAAAAGGGAGTGATCCTGCCTAAAAGTACAGTTATTACAGCCTGAGAAAGTTGTGAATGATACTTGGTGTTCTCTCTTGCAGCAGATGGCAACAAAGCCTGTGTCAAATTTTCAAAAGAATTCTCCAGATGATTCCTAGTTCATATTTATAGTATCTATAGTCTCTTCCTGCCTTATGCCTTATCATGACCACTCACTGTTTTGTAGTGCATGGCCTGTTTTTCTTTAACATTAGTTGCACAGTAATATTACTGTATGACATATGAATGTTACCTATGTATTGTATATGTTACCTATGTACTGCATGACATATGAAGATTACATATGTATTGCTGTGGACCTTACCAAAATTAAGCAAAGGATTCCCTACCTTGGATAGATACTGGGTGTGTAACTGAATATTCACATGAAAGTCCCTGTGACTTGGAACAGAACAGGAAGTGCTCTGAGAGACTGGGAAAATGTCTACTACAACAACTTTCCGGACTAGGCCCCTATCCTCTGGGATGGAAGGGAAGAGCTATGAATGCCTGTGCTGTCTGAGTTATTTAGACTCTACAAAACCAAGTGGGGAGTTGCTGATGTTCTGTGGTCCAACCCTGTGGCCCTCGATATTGAAGCACTCTGGGAATGCTTAGCAGTCAGGGGGACCAGTTGAAGGTAACTAGCACTTTCTCTCCAGGATTCTCTGATGGGTATCTTGTATGAGCTGTAATGAATACCACAGTCACAGCATGGTGAGTGTCAGGGCTTCAGAGAAGGAGGAGCAGGTCTGCCTAGCTGTCATTGCTGCTGGGACTAGGAGGGACCATGAGCCATGTGCACTACTGGGCAGTTGCCCTTGTCCTCTGAGCCTCCCTGAGTGTATTCTCCCTGGGGAGACAGAGGGAGGTGTTGCAGCCCTGTCTATGGGAAGCTGTGATACTTATAATATCATCGTCCAGTATGCATCATGGGGTTGCTTAGGGTGTGAGGTGGGAATGTGCATGGGGAAACTAAATGTAGGTCTTCTGGAATTTATGAATTATTTCATTCCACTTTCAGATTTGTCTTAGAAATGTTACACAGGTTAGGAACTGTTAGAATTTGGTAATCTTGGTTGTTCTTCAGCAACACATGAACAGAATGTTTTAAACTTTCTGATACCATCACCCACAATGGTGTGAATCAGGAGAGTTTAATTCCAGGGAACAAAAGGAATTTCTGATCTGCAGAAGATTCTCAGGTGTGCATGGTGTTGGTTGGTTGGATAGGGAGGGCAGATTCCACATTTTGTGTCATGATACCTGCAGCAGGAAGCAGATGTTAAATTATTCTTTCATGTTATTTTCTGTCTGGGCATCAATAGGGTTTGGTTTGCCTCAAACCACAAGGGATCATGAGAGTTTGCAGAACCATAGCAAGACATAATCCCCATTTGTGGAGAGAGCTCTAGACCAGGGGGCCACTCTACTTTGAAGACATTTCGATAGCAAGAGGGTCAGAAGCAGAACAGTTTATGGGTCCTTTTGAGGAAACTTTTTGTGGGAGTTGTGAAGTTTGTTTAGTTAATTTCTAATCACTAGAATCTTGGGTAGCTGAATGACATTGGACAAGATTTCAGTTTACGTGGCTGAGATTCTGGTGAGATTTTGATGAAACTTTGATTGTTTTTTTTCCTGCTTTTGTTCTTGGCTTTTTCTCTCCATCACCTTTATTATTTCTAAAATATTGTACACCTTCTCTATAGCTGCAGATTTGTTTTAAGTATTGAAGTCATACTGTATCAATGTATTTACTATTTTTTGTTATCCTCTTGTGAATTTTCTGTGTTTCCACCTTGCATATAGTTTTGGAATCAGATATCCTATTATAAGGAGTTAGGGATTTTCTTGGGATTGTATTCAGTTCATGTTTTAAATTTATCTTATATGGTATCTTAATATTGTTGCATCAAGTTCCCAATGATTATTTCCTTCTTTATTTATGTAGGCTCATTTATTCTTGTTCTTTTTTGATATGTGAAAGAACTTTGGTGTTTTGCCTAAGAAGGACTATGGGTCTCAGCTGGTGGCTCAGCAGATATTCTCCTCAGGGATAACCTGAGTTCAGATCCCAAATATGGAAACTCATAACTACCTGTTACTCCTGATCCCATGTATTTGACTGCCTCTTCTCTGGTGTTATCACATATACACATGTGGCAAAACCTCTGTCACACACAAACTGTATATAGAAAAAGTTGGTATAAACTTGTTTTCAAAATTCTTATTACTTATAGAGAAATGAGAGAAAAAACCAGACCCTTTGGGTGCATAATACAAATCATACACTGTTTCTTTTTTATTTCTTTTTAAAATTTAGTTTTCATTTTACATTTTCAGTCCCCCTCACTCCCCATCTCGTTTCTCCTTTCCCATCATCCATTCACTCCTCAGAGTGGGTAAGGCCTTATTTTGTAAATCGACAAAGTCTGCCATACCAAATTGAGGAAGGATCAAATCATGCCATCCTGTACAGTACAAAGTTTGAGGAAGCCATGCCACCATAGGGAGTGGGCTCCAAAAATCCACTTGATGCATGTGGAATGGGTCATAGTTTCACTGCTAGGGCCCCCAATAGATCAAGTTATCTGTCTCCCCCATTCAGAGGGTTTAGTTTCATGCCAGGTTTATCCAGCTGACCAGTAGTGACAGTAGCAGAAGGTGGGGCTTTGTTGGAGTGAGATTTTCCTTGTTAGATGAAGTATGTTATTCTGGAGTCAGGCATTGACGTTTCTTATACTCAAGATGCTGCCCAATGTGTCAGTCAATTTTCTGTTGCCTCCGAGGGCACACTAACCTTCAGCACCACATCTGCCGGCACACTGCCATTCCCCCTGCCATGATGATGATTTATTGGACCTCTAAATCTTTAAGGGAGACACCACAAATAAATGTTTCATTTATAAGTGTTGCCATGGTTCATGGTGTTTCTTCACAGCATTAAAAACTAAACAAAGACATTAGCTGGTACCAGTGCCTGGTGTCTTTCTGTGATAAGCTGCTCCAATCATACAATTTCTCTAATGTGTTCTCAGCAGTTCTGATCTGCTATGTTGCCTCTCCATTTAGATCTGTTCATTGGGAATTCTTTCTCAAACTAAATGCTATGTAAAGGGCCAAGAAATGTTGCATGTGAACCTCCTATTCAGTCTCTTTTTAAAGTGACTGGGTGAACACAGTATAATGTCCTTGTTATGAAATAAGTGTGTTAAGCAGAAGAATCATATAACTCTATAATCAAAGCCACATACATTTACAATGTGAGTATTACACTTTCTGTTTTACACATGTATGCGTTATTTTAGGATGCATTGACCTATGGTGATGTACACACAAACTTCACTCAGGAAGAGTGAGCTTTGCTGAGTCCTTCCCAGAAACGTCTCTACAAAGATGTGATGGTGGACACCACATGAACCTTACTGCCATAGGTAAGACTGAATTTTCCTTCATGATTTAATATAAGTGGACAACTATTTTGTGGTTATTGATACTCTTTTGTAATCTTGATTGAGAAAAATGAAATTAGGTGAATAAGACATAGTTCTAAGGTTCACTGAAGATATTAACTTAAATTTTGTACATTTTCCATTAATACATCATATATATTCTGATATTGCATTTTAGGAGGGAAGACCATAATATTGAAGAAAATTGTCAAAGTCCTAGAAGACATAGAAGGTAATTTTCATGCACAAGTTTGTAGAAATTTGCCTCTGAAGAAATTTTAATGTGTCCTGTAAGGTTTAAAGAAAAGTGACAGTGTAAATAAGCACAGCTTAATGTATATTGGCAATTTTTGATTTCTCACAAAAATATGTACCTCAATGTCAGGTAGCTATTGTGTTTCTGGAAGGCATTTCTGTGAAAAAGAAGACAAAGAAACAATGCCTTAACAGATATGCAATATAGTACCTTAATAGCTATGCTGTAGATATGCCAATCCACTTAGTTTCATATCACTCAGATGTTTAAAATTGTATACACATTGACTGGGTGTTAAGTGTACGTCTATAACCTTCTAAGAAAAATATGTCTATAGTAAAGCTATCCTAACTCACATATTTGTGACTTTGTGAAGTATATTGAGAGGGTTAGTTTATGAGATTCAGGAAGGTCGTTGAGGGGAATATTTAATCCCCTTCACTAGTACTTGGATGAGTTATTACAGAACCAATGGTAAGGAAAAATATTTCTCATAGTTAGAATACAGTGCACTTTTAAGGCAGAAAGTCTGCATTTGATGGGTGCCTCCTCTGTGATTGGAATTAGGACCAGAGCCTGTGTCCTGGCTATCATACACAGCGAGGATCAGTCACTCATCCTCAGGAAGCCAATTAATTGAACCAAATTATCTAGTGGCTTGCCCAACTATGTTGCAGACACTCTGGAGTCAAAATGGACAGATCTCTCTGATGTTCTATGAAAACGTACTCTATAGTGTGTGTTCTAGGACAAAAAGGGAGTCACAGTAATAGTAACCTTAAACAGAAGAGAAAAATAATAGAAAATGGAAAATGACACCATTAGTAAAAAATTAAAACATATATATATATTCAGCTTGACTAATGTGGAACAATAAAGAAAATATATGATATAGGGTAAATAATCTATCCTTGGTGTCCTTACATGCGTGGATAAAGGGCAAAAATATGAAAAACTATATACTGAGGCCAAATTCTAATTTTCCACAGTTCTAAAACACTCCCACATTCTCAGTTTCTTTTTATCAAGTAAAATGATCACATATGAAGTAAATGTTTTTTCAATAGAGACATTGTCACTTTTAAGACTCAAGTCTTTTCCCACAATGAGATTCCAAGGGAAATTATAATTTTGTGGGTATACTGTTTCACTAGTTGTAGGCCAAAGTTATACCCCATGAAGTAGGTTCTTGGTCGCCTGATAACTGTCATCGTTTAAAAACCTGTAATCTCATTAGAGACACACATATACAACAGGATATTTTTTGTTTTGTTTTTAGTAAATCTCATTACCATGACACTATTAAGCATCTCTGGATAACCCCTTTGAAGGCAGTACTTCAAGATGTACTAAATAATGGGGACATGAATAAGCATGGAATATCAAATAATTACTTATATACATATCCATAGCATATGAAGCTATGTTCTGAAATAATGGTATGGATCACTTGGTAACAATTGCTGCTTGGCAAAGTTCCAGCATTTCAACATTGCAGACCAACCACACTTCTCCATCACCAGCAGAGGAAGGCAGATCTCTAAGAACTCTAGATCAGCCTGGAAGAATGTGTTCCAGGACAGCCAAAGACACACAGAGACACACTTTGTAAAATAAAGGTGATTATATCCACCTTTAGCTGATTTGTGGCAGTGCACATGTTTAACCCCTGTGCACATGAGACAGAGTCCATCAGATTTCCTGAGTTTGAGGCCAGTCAGGTCAACATAATGATTTCCAGGGCTACAAAGATAAACCCTGTCGTGGAAACACCAAAAGAAAACAAAACACATAAAGAAAGAATAAGAACCTCCTTTAGTACACACCCCACCTTCTGGTGGTAGCCTGAATATATAAAGGATATTGAACCAGGAAGCTCTCTCTCTTTGGCTGTAATGATCTGTGCAAGCTATGCACATTGTGTGGAGGAGGAAGAAGAGGATGTACCTGTGAACTTCAGGAAGAGAGCTGGGTTATATCCTTGAGACAGTGGTAAGTGATATTGAAATTTGTGTCTCTACAGATCTGTAAAGTGTCGGGGTCTGGATTGGAAGAAAGGACCAGCGACCCCAGTGCTGTGTCTTTAAGCACACTCCGACCATTAAGGAGGTGCACTTGTCACTCAAGCCTCACTAGCCAATCAGGGACACCGACCAACCTGCCAGTCACAAATCTTGCAAGACACTTCCTAGAGCCGTGCTGCAGGCTTGGTTTTACAGCTGAACAGGCACCAGCGGATTGATTGCTATGTTGTGAGTGCTACTGTAAGGGATTGTGAGAGGAGCATGCATGAGCAAAGAAACCACAGCATGGTGAGCGAGGGGATGCTATCCAAGATGGGGAGGACAGGATGGGGAGGCATGGGAGACAGTGTGGTAGGCTCTCCCAGAGGCTGGGTGGGACCCTGCTGTCACATTCAGTGTTCTGGGAGGTCCCATGTGGTCCTAGCAACTCCCGAGTCCCAAGTGCTGGCCAATGACTACTTCATGGCCCCTGGACTCAGCACATGCCCTGTGGAATTGTCTCAGGCAGGTGTAGACTCGGCTGCTGAAAAAAAAAGACAAAAAACGGACTGCAGCGTCCCCGCCCCGCCTCCCACTGTATGGGGAAACTAATGCGTGGAATGTATCAAAAAACTCAGGTCCCTCTACTGTGACCTGAAAAGATAAACTGGGATATTTACATTTAAAAATCCATTATTTCTATGGAAGAATGGAACAAAAAGCCAGGTAATTCCATTGTGTTTAAACCTAGGACTCAGGCTCTGAATAAATGCTGGAGGATTCTTATCTTCCCCCCAACTACAAATGCTTAGGAGATAGTAAGTCTCACAAAGTAGAATTTAGCTGAGGGAAAATTGACTCTAAAACATCCAGAGACAAGTATATGCTAATCAACAGTTTTAGACAGTAGGATGCTGCTGGGTGTTGGTGGCACACACCTTTAATCCCCACATGCATGAGACAGAGGCAGGTGGATTTCTGTGAATCCAAGGTAAGTTTGTTCTACAGAACAAGTACCAGAGGCTCCAAAGCTACACAGAGAAATTCTGTCTCGACAAAAAAAATGAAAAATGAAATACATACATACATACATACATACATACATATATACATACATGCATACATTATGGTGCTAGAATACACATTTGTTCACCACGAGTGTCTAGATTTGTAACTCCAAATAACTTCAGATGAGCCACCCCTGATTTAAAACCAGCCTTAAACCCATCCCCATATCAAGGAACAGGCCTGTAACAAGCTGTTCAAAGATGCAATACAGGGTCACAGGCAACCTTAAGGCCAGCTGTGCATAAAGTTCCAGTTTTCTTCTTGAGAAGACAGTGTTCTGCATGGTTGTCAATAGGACACCAGGAGACAACCATTTGAAAAGTAAAACACTGTTTTATTAAGAGCATTTGTTATCGAGCAAGGCTTTCATTTAAGCCCTAAGTTAGGGAGGAGAAACATTCTTGGGATAGGTAGTAATAGCCTGGGACCTAGGCCTTGGCAGCTTTTGGAAAATGTGTAATGTATTGACAATATAACAGAGAGCCTTGTCTACAAACAGGAATTTGTTTGGGAGAGATAGTAATGTTCTGGAACAAAGCCTTGTTGGAGAGGTTGCTTCAAAATCGATAACCAAACTCTTCCCACTACATGGAACTGTGGTTATTGGTCCCAATACCACTGTGGTCTTAGTCAGTAATGTTCTTGAGATACCCTGTGTGCCTCTTGTGCTGCATTGTTTGATTAGCCTTCTGCTGAGTTTGTCCCATTGCATGATAGTTTTTATTGACACCATACAAGACTCCCATTTTCTGCAATTTCCCTCCTGGAAGTAGTGCAAAAGATGCTATTTTTTTAAAGAAGCTCTTGTCATGGAGCATATCCTGTGCATATCCTCCCCAACCCAGCCTTTATTCTTTTGAACTTCTATATTTCCTATCTTTCTCATCACCTACCACCTTCAACTCACAGTGCTGTCCGTGAAGAAGGTCCTGTTGTTTCAGGTCTCTGGTGTACTTAAGATATAATTCTGGAATTATTCTGCTAAGTAAGGTCAAGTAGCTAGACATGCTGTCTACTGTCACTAGTTAAATTGTTCACAATATTATCTGGAGCATGAACTTAAAAAGATACTTAAGGATGACAGCATATATGAAATGCAAAATGTGTCTAGGCTGGCTCCTATGTGAGCATTAGCCAGAGATGGATGCATGTTATCATTAAATGTATTTGTGGGGGTTTTGGAGACAGGATTTCTCTGTGGCTTTGGAGGCTGTCCTGGAACTAGCCCTCATAGACCAGGATGGGGTCAAACTCACAGAGATCTGCCTGCCTCAGCCTCCCAAGTGCTGGTTTTAAAGGTGTGTGCCACCACAGCCTGGATAAATGTATCTTATTTATTAATCTTATAGTTAGTAAAGTTATTTATTTCTGGTAAGGCATATTAAGGCTAGAACAGCTGCATTTCTATTCTGTTAGATAAATATTTCTGAGGCAAGCTCTCTTATATTGACTTAGGTGGCCTTGATTCCAGTCTGTTACTGTCCATGGCAATGACCTTGCTGTCTTCAGTACTACGCATTCCAAGTACTTAAATGATGTACCATCTGAGAGATTTAAAATTGTCAATTTGAGTTACATAGTCGACTATCCAATGCAGTTACAGGAAAAGGATTCCCATGGCCTTAAGTGCCTGGAGACCAAGTACACAAGATTATCCCTGATCATACAATGGTGGGGAACAGCTTTAATCCCAGCATTTAGAAGACAGAGGCAGATTGAACTCTGTGTGTTCATGGCCCCTCTGGTTGAAAGAGAGAGAGAGAGAAAGAGCAAGAGTGACAGAGAGAGAGAAATAAACACACACACAGAGAGAGAGAGATAGATAGATAGATAGATAGATAGATAGAAACTATATAAAAGAGAAACAGCTCACAAAGATTATCCCAGCACTTGGGATGACAGGCATTTAATCCCTGCATGAGAAAGTTGGAGATAGGGGTAATATGTCTGGCTAGACAGAGGGATATACATTGTGAGAAGAAAGGAGGTCATGTAATAAGAGAATTCAGTCTGAGCCTTCAGTCTGATGTTTTGTAGAGGCAGCAGTCAGTCTGAGGAGTCAGCGTGAGGATAGGATTGACATTTTGGTCTGAGCATTGGTAGAGATAAGAACTCTAGTGGCTGCCCATTCTGCTTCTGTGATCCTTGAGCTTTCACCCCTGATAGCT
>NW_023276893.1:40405-68815 GCF_003668045.3 Cricetulus griseus
AAGCAACCTCTCCAACAAGGCTTTGTTCCAGAACATTACTATCTCTCCCAAACAAGATTCCTGTTTGTAGACAAGGCTCTCTGTTATATTGTCAATACATTACACCTTTTACAAAAGCTGCCAAGGCCTAGGTCCCATGCTATTACTACCTATCCCAAGAATGTTTCTCCTCCCTAACTGAGGGCTTAAATGAAAGCCTTGCTTCATCACCAATGCTCTTAATAAAACAGTGTTTTACTTTTCAAATGGTTGTCTCCTGGTGTCCTATTGACAACCATGCAGAGCACTGCCTTCTCAAGAAGAAAACTGGAACTTTATGCACAGCTGGACTTAAGGTTGCCTGTGACCCTGTATTGCATCTTTGAACAGCTTGTTACAGGCCTGTTCCTTGATATGGGGATGGGTTTAAGGCTGGTTTTAAATCAGGGGTGGCTCATCTGAAGTTATTTGGAGTTACAAATCTAGACACTCCTGGTGAACAAATGTGTATTCTAGCACCATAATGTATGCATGTATGTATGTATGTATGTATGTATGTATGTATGTATTTCGTTTTTCATTTTTTTGTCGAGACAGAATTTCTCTGTGTAGCTTTGGAGCCTTCGGTACTTGTTCTGTAGAACAAACTTACCTTGGATTCACAGAAATCCACCTGCCTCTGTCTCATGCATGTGGGGATTAAAGGTGTGTGCCACCAACACCCAGCAGCATCCTACTGTCTAAAACTGTTGATTAGCATATACTTGTCTCTGGATGTTTTAGAGTCAATTCTCCCTCAGCTAAATTCTACTTTGTGAGACTTACTATCTCCTAAGCATTTGTAGTTGGGGGGAAGACAAGAATCCTCCAGCATTTATTCAGAGCCTGCGTCCTAGGTTTAAACACAATGGAATTACCTGGCTTTTTGTTCCATTCTTCCATAGAAATAATGGATTTTTAAATGTAAATATCCCAGTTTATCTTTTCAGGTCACAGTAGAGGGACCTGAGTTTTTTGATACATTCCACGCATTAGTTTCCCCATACAGTGGGAGGGGGGGCGGGGACGCTGCAGTCCGTTTTTTGTCTTTTTTTTCAGCAGACGAGTCTACAACTGCCTGAGACAATTCCACAGGGCATGTGCTGAGTCCAGGGGCCATGAAGTAGTCATTGGCCAGCACTTGGGATTTGGGAGTTGCTAGGACCACATGGGACCTCCCAGAACACTGAATGTGGCAGCAGGTTCCCACCCAGCCTCTGGGAGGGCCTACCACGCTGTCTCCCATGCCTCCCCATCCTGTCCTCCCCATCTTGGATAGCATCCCCTCGCTCACCATGCTGTGGTTTCTTTGCTCATGCATGCTCCTCTCACAATCCCCTACAGTAGCACTCACAGCATAGCAATCAATCCGCTGGTGCCTGTTCAGCTGTAAAACCAAGCCTGCAGCACGGCTCTAGGAAGTGTCTTGCAAGATTTGTGACTGGCAGGTTGGTCGGTGTCCCTGATTGGCTAGTGAGGCTTGAGTGACAAGTGCACCTCCTTAATGGTCGGAGTGTGCTTAAAGACACAGCACTGGGGTCGCTGGTCCTTTCTTCCAATCCAGACCCTGACACTTTACAGATCTGTAGAGACACAAATTTCAATATCACTTACCACTGTCTCAAGGATATAACCCAGCTCTCTTCCTGAAGTTCACAGGTACATCCTCTTCTTCCTCCTCCACACAATGTGCATAGCTTGCACAGATCATTACAGCCAAAGAGAGAGAGCTTCCTGGTTCAATATCCTTTATATATTCAGGCTACCACCAGAAGGTGGGGTGTATACTAAAGGAGGTTCTTATTCTTTCTTTATGTGTTTTGTTTTCTTTTGGTGTTTCCACGACAGGGTTTATCTTTGTAGACCTGGAAATCATTATATTGACCTGACTGGCCTCAAACTCAGGAAATCTGATGGACTCTGCCTCATGTGCACAGGGGTTAAACATGTGCACTGCCACAAATCAGCTAAAGGTGGATATAATCACCTTTATTTTACACAGTGTTTCTCTGTGTGTCTTTGGCTGTCCTGGAACACATTCTTCCAGGCTGATCTAGAGTTCTTAGAGATCTGCCTTCCTCTGCTGGTGATGGAGAAGTGTGGTTGGTCTGCAATGTTGAAATGCTGGAACTTTGCCAAGCAGCAATTGTCACCAAGTGATCCATGCCATTATTTCAGAACATAGCTTCATGTGCTATGGATATGTATATAAGTATTATTTGTATATAATATTATTTGATATTCCATGCTTATTCATGTCCCCATTATTTAGTACATCTTGAAGTACTGCCTTCAAAGGGGTTATCCAGAAATGCTTAATAGTGTCATGAAAATGAGATTTACTAAAAACAAAACAAAAAATATCCTGTTGTATATGTGTGTCTCTAAAGAGATTACAGGTTTTTAAACGATGACAGTTATCAGGAGACCAAGAACCTACTTCATGGGATATAACTTTGGCCTACAACTAGTGAAACAGTATACCCACAAAATTATAATTACCCTTGGAATCTCATTGTGGGAAAAGACTTGAGTCTTATAAGTGACAATGTCTCTATTGAAAAAACATTTACTTCATATGTGATCATTTTACTTGATAAAAAGAAACTGAGAATGTGGGAGTGTTTTAGAACTGTGGAAAATTAGAATTTGGCCTCAGTATATAGTTTTTCATATTTTTGCCCTTTATCCACGCATGTAAGGACACCAAGGATAGATTATTTACCCTATATCATATATTTTCTTTATTGTTCCACATTAGTCAAGCTGAATATATATATATGTTTTAATTTTTTACTAATGGTGTCATTTTCCATTTTCTATTATTTTTCTCTTCTGTTTAAGGTTACTATTACTGTGACTCCCTTTTTGTCCTAGAACACACACTATAGAGTACGTTTTCATAGAACATCAGAGAGATCTGTCCATTTTGACTCCAGAGTGTCTGCAACATAGTTGGGCAAGCCACTAGATAATTTGGTTCAATTAATTGGCTTCTTGAGGATGAGTGACTGATCCTCACTGTGTATGATAGCCAGGATATAGGCTCTGGTCCTAATTCCAATCACAGAAGGCGGCACCCATCAAATGCAGACTTTCTGCCTTAAAAGTGCACTGTATTCTAACTATGAGAAATATTTTTCCTTACCATTGGTTCTGTAATAACTCATCCAAGCACTTGTGAAGGAGATTAAATATTCCCCTCAACGACCTTCCTGAATCTCATAAACTAACCCTCTCAATATACTTCACAAAGTCACAAATATGTGAGTTAGGATAGCTTTACTATAGACATATTTTTCTTAGAAGGTTATAGACTTACACTTAACACCCAGTCAATGTGTATACAATTTTAAACATCTGAGTGATATGAAACTAAGTGGATTGGCATACCTACAGCATAGCTATTAAGGTACTATATTGCATATCTGTTAAGGCATTGTTTCCTTGTCTTCTTTTTCACAGAAATGCCTTCCAGAAACACAATCGCTACCTGACATTGAGGTACATATTTTTGTGAGAAATCAATAATTGCCAATATACATTAAGCTGTGCTTATTTACACTGTCACTTTTCTTTAAACCTTACAGGACACATTAAAATTTCTTCAGAGGCAAATTTCTACAAACTTGTGCATGAAAATTACCTTCTATGTCTTCTAGGACTTTGACAATTTTCTTCAATATTATGGTCTTCCCTCCTAAAATGCAATATCAGAATATATATGATGTATTATTGGATTAAGGTCTCTTTATTTCAGAAGACAGCAAGGTGAAACACAGGCCAGAGCTAGGTTATAGAACCCAGCCAGCGCGGCCAGAACAAAAGAGAGCGAGGGTCCCCACGTGCAGCCCCTTAAGAAGCTCCCTTACGTCACCCCGCCCTTCTGGGCGAGTCCCTGGATCCACCTGGTACCTGCCCCAGGACTATTGGGCGGGGCTAGGGTGACTCCCTACAATGTATTAATGGAAAATGTACAAAATTTAAGTTAATATCTTCAGTGAACCTTAGAACTATGTCTTATTCACCTAATTTCATTTTTCTCAATCAAGATTACAAAAGAGTATCAATAACCAAAAAATAGCTGTCCCCTTATATTAAATCATGAAGGAAAATTCAGTCTTACCTATGGCAGTAAGTTTCATGCGGTGTCCACCATCACATCTTTGTAGAGACGTTTCTGGGAAGGACTCAGCAAAGCTCACTCTTCCTGAGTGAAGTTTGTGTGTACATCACCATAGGTCAATGCATCCTAAAATAACCCATACATGTGTAAAACAGAAAGTGTAATACTCACATTGTAAATGTATGTGGCTTTGATTATAGAGTTATATGATTCTGCTGCTTAACACACTTATTTCATGACAAGGACATTAAACTTTTTTCACCCAGTCACTTTAAAAAGAGACTGAATAGGAGGTTCACATGCAACATTTCTTGGCCCTTTACATAGCATTTAGCTTTGAGAAAGAATTCCCAATGAACAGATATAAATGGAGAGGCAACATAGAAGATCAGAACTGCTGAGAACACATTAGAGAAATTGTATGATTGGAGCAGCCTATCACAGAAAGACACCAGGCACTGGTACCAGCTAATGTCTTTGTTTAGTTTTTAATGCTGTGAAGAAACACCATGAACCATGGCAACACTTATAAATGAAACATTTATTTGTGGTGTCTCCCTTAAAGATTTAGAGGTCCAATCAATCAATATCATGGCAGGGGGAATGGCATTGTGCAGGCAGATGTGGTGCTGAAGGTTAGTGTGCCCTCGGAGGCAACAGAAAATTGACTGACACATTGGGCAGCATCCTGATTATAAGAAACCTCAATGCCTGACTCCACAATAACATACTTAATCTAACAAGGAAAAGCTCACTCCAACAAAGCCCCGCCTTCTGCTACTGTCACTACTGGTCATTCCATACAGACTATAGAATGACAGCTGGATAAACCCCATGGCATGAAACTAAACCCTCTGAATGGGGGTGACAGTTAGGTAACTTGATCTATTGGGGGCCCCAGCAGTGAAACGATGACCCATTGCACATGCATCAAGTGGATTTTTGGAGCCCACTCCCTATGGTGGCATGGCTTCCTCAGTCTTTGTACAGGATGGCATGATTTGATCCTTCCTCAACTTGGTATGGCAGACTTTGTCGATTTACAAAATAAGGCCTTACCCACTCTGAGGAGTGAATGGGTGATGGGAAGGGAGAAATGAGATGGGGAGTGAGGGGGACTGAAAATGTAAAATGAAAACTAAATTTTAAAAAGAAATAAAAAAGAAAAAGTGTATGGTTTGTATTATGCACCCAAAGGGTCTCGTTTTTGCTCTCATTTCTCTATGAGTAATAAGAATTTTGAAAACAAGTTTATACCAACTTTTTCTATATACAGTTTGTGTGTGACAGATGTTTTGCCACATGTGTATATGTGATACACCAGAGAAGAGGCAGTCAAATACACGGGATCAGGAGTAGCAGGTAGTTATGAGTTTCCAAATTTGGAATCTGAACTCAGGTTATCCCCGAGGATAATATCTGCTGAGCCACCAGCTGAGACCCATAGTCCTTCTTAGGCAAAACACCAAAGTTCTTTCACATATCAAAAAGGAACAAGAATAAATGAGCCTACATAAATAAAGAAGGAAATAATCATTGGGAACTTGATGCAACAATATTAAGATACCATATAAGATAAATCTAAAACATGAACTGAATACAATCCCAAGAAAATCCCTAACTCCTTATAATAGGATATCTGATTCCAAAACTATATCCAAGGTGGAAACACAGAAAATTCACAAAAGGATAACAAGAAATAGTAAATACATTGATACAGTATGACTTCAATACTTAAAACAAATCTGCAACTATAGAGAAGGTATACAATATTTTAGAAATAATAAAGGTGATGGAGAGAAAAAGCCAAGAACAAAAGCAGGAAAAAAACAATCAAAGTTTCATCAAAATCTCACCAGAATCTCAGCCACGTAAACTGAGATCTTGTCCAATGTTATTCAGCTACCCAAGATTCTAGTGATTAGAAATTAACTAAACAAACTTCACAACTCCCACAAAAAGTTTACTCAAAAGGACCCATAAACTGTTCTGCTTCTGACCCTCTTGTTATCGAAATTTCCCCAAAGTAGAGTGGCCCCCTGGTCTAGAGCTCACTCCACAAATGGGGATTATGTCTTGCTATGGTTCTGCAAACTCTCATGATCCCTTGTGGTTTGAGGCAAATCAAACCCTATTGATGCCCAGACAGAAAATAACATGAAAGAATAATTTAACATCTGTTTCCTGCTGCAGGTATCATGACACAAAATGTGGAATCTGCCCTCCCTATCCAACCAACCAACACCATGCACACCTGAGAATCTTCTGCAGATCAGAAATTCCTTTTGTTCCCTGGAATTAAACTCTCCTGACTCACACCATTGTGGGTGAGTAACAGAAAGTTTAAAGCATTCTGATCATGTGTTGCTGAAGAACAATCAAGATTACCAACTTCTAACAGTTCCTAACCTGCGTAACATTTCTAAGACAAATCTGGAAGTGGAAGGAAATAATTCATAAATTCCAGAAGACATACATTCAGTTTCCCCATGCACATTCCCACCTCACGCCCTAAGCAACCCCATGATGCATACTGGACAATGATATTATAAGTATCACAGCTTCCCATAGACAGGGCTGCAACACCTCGCTCTGTCTCCCCAGGGAGAGTACACTCAGGGAGGCTCAGAGGACAAGGGCAACTGCCCAGTAGTGCACATGGCTCATGGTCCCTCCTAGTCCCAGCAGCAATGACAGCTAGGCAGACTTGCTCCTCCTTCTCTGAAGCCCTGACACTCACCATGCTGTGACTGTGGTATTCATTACAGCTCATACAAGATACCCATCAGAGAATCCTGGAGAGAAAGTGCTAGTTACCTTCAACTGGCCCCCCTGACTGCTAAGCATTCCCAGAGTGCTTCAATATCTAGGGCCACAGGGTTGGACCACAGAACATCAGCAACTCCCCACTTGGTTTTGTAGAGTCTAAATAACTCAGACAGCACAGGCATTCATAGCTCTTCCCTTCCATCCCAGAGGATAGGGGCCTAGTCCGGAAAGTTGTTGTAGTAGACATTTTCCCAGTCTCTCAGAGCACTTCCTGTTCTGTTCCAAATCACAGGGACTTTCATGTGAATATTCAGTTACACACCCAGTATCTATCCAAGGTAGGGAATACTTTGCTTAATTTTGGTAAGGTCCACAGCAATACATAGGTAATCTTCATATGTCATGCAGTACATAGGTAACATATACAATACATAGGTAACATTCATATGTCATACAGTAATATTACTGTGCAACTAACATTAAAGAAAAACAGGCCATGCACTACAAAACAGTGAGTGGTCATGATAAGGCATAAGGCAGGAAGAGACTATAGATACTATAAATATGAACTAGGAATCATCTGGAGAATTCTTTTGAAAATTTGACACAGGCTTTGTTGCCATTTGCTGCAAAAGAGAACACCAAGTAATATTCACAACTTTCTCAGGCTGTAATAACTGTACTTTTAGGCATGATCACTCCATTTTATACAGCTCATATATTTTGGCTGAACAACTATAACTACAGCAATTTGGTTACATGATAGCATGAAGTCCTTTATCCAGGTTATGGATTTCCCTTGTCTGTGGGACCCCAAGAAATGGCCAATCAGGTATTTTATTGATCATCTAAAATTGATTACTAGACTCCATAATGCCAATTCCCACTAGTGACAAGCAGGAATTGCTTATGTTCCTTCCTTCTTCCACCCCTTCCTGCATTTTGCCCACACCAGCTTCAATGTTGGTAAATGAACTCAATTCTTTCATACACCTCTCTTCATTTGCAGTTCCTGTTACAAGCCAGCGGAATTGGTAAGCACTCATTAAATGGTCTATATTTCCTTCTCAATGACCAGGCAGATAACTCTCTTGAAGGAATCGCATCAGTGTCTTTCAAGCACTGGGTAGCACAGGCAGGATTGGCTGTGTTCAAAGCAATTCTCATCTACATAGCCTGGGGAAAGGTCTGAGATCAATATAACCTGCACAAAATGTGAACCCACAATTCTGGTCTGTCTTCATTCACATTACAGGCATTAATACATCCTGAGAATTTAAAGCAAAAAATCACTGAGTCTGTCTGCCTTAGTTGGGATTTTATTGCTGTAATTAAACAACATGACCCCCACAAGTCTTATAAAGAAGACACTTAATTGGGGTGGCTCACTTATAGATACAGAGGTTCAGTCCATTGTCATCATAGTCGGGATCATGATGTGAAGGATAGTGTGATGCTGCCTTCATCTTGATATGAAGGCCACAAGACGTCAACTGATATTCTTGCCCAAATTCAGAGCATAGGAAACCCCAAAGCCCATCACCAGTGATCGCACACTTGAACCAAAAATGCTAAATTCACTGCAACAAAGCAAAGCCTTCTGATGCTGTCACCCCCTGAAATTACAGGGCCACTTATATTCACACTGTCACATTGCCACAATCAGTTCCTTTTTCATGATGGTGACCAAGCATCTGATTTCCTACCCTGTTTCCCCCATGCAGTGCACTCAATAAACTTTTCTTTCTGCTATGCTCTGAAGACAGAAACCAGGCTCCACATGCAAATCCTTTTCCTGTGACGGCAATTGACAGTCAGCTACATGACTAAAATGGATAATTTCAAAACTCTGAGGTAATATATTCACTTAAGAAGGGATAATCCTCTTAAGTGAGAGTGAGGTCATTGAACTTGAACGAAACAGACTGGGATCAAGGCCAATTGTGTCAACATGAGAAAGCTTGTCTCAGAAAACTTTTTCTAAAAGGCTGGAAGTGCAGATGTTCTAAAATATGCCTTTCCAATGAGAAATAACGCCACAGACTGCAGAGATTAATACAGAAAAATCTGTTTAATGATAGTAATCATCCATCTGTGGCTACTGCTCAAAGAGGAAAGAACCTGAAACTGTTTTTTTATTTTTTTGTTTGTTTAGCCATATTTGTCCTGGTACTAGCTCTGTGGAATAGATAGCTTCAAACTGTCTGCCTTTGATTCTTCAGTGCTGTGATTAAAGGCATGCACCACCACCACCTTGCTCCTAAAACAGATTTTGCATTCAACATATGCTATCACCTATAATTTCTTTTAGGCTCAGAATACAGCTCACACTTTCAAAAATTTAAATAGTGACAGGAAACTTTATTTTATGACAATTATGCAAATGAGAGACTTCAACAGAAAATACATTACCACAATCATTTCATAGTACAAGAGTAACATCATGGCACAGGTCTTTAATCTCTGCACTCAGGAGGCAGAGGCAGGCGGATCTCTGTGAGTTCGAGACCAGACTGGTCTACAATATATAGTTCCAGGATAGCCTCCAAATCCTCTGGAAACCCTGTCTCCAAAGACAAAAACAAAAAAAGCAGAAATGCAAAATGCTGACTCTCTCTAAATGGTAATGTAAAAACCAGACCTCTTCAAGTTTGACAACCTGCGTTCCTTGTGTACATCAAAAGAATGATGAAGTTGACTACAAAAATGTTTCTACACACTGCTCCCTGTTCCCAATGCTCAGAGCAGACTCAATCCAGAGAGCAAAGTTATCAAGAGGGATGCCTCTGTTTGCAGGGCATTTCAAGCATTGCATGGAACATCACAGCACAGGGAGTCTGGATGCAGAATTCTACACAGTTCCAGGGAATACCCACCTCACTGGCTCCAGAACTTCACCATCTGCTGTACCCCATGTGGAAACAGCAAGCCATTTCTCATCATGTTGTGGTTTTCCAGCTTGTCCTTTTTCAAAGCACAGAACACAAAACCATTGGAGCCAGTTTCTCCTCAAAGCTCAGCCTGAATCCAGGAGCCTGAAAGGCCCTGCAGCACTTCTGACTCCCAAGTCACCTAGGGGTCTGATTGGCTAATAAGGACTGAGTGATAAGAGCACCTCCAATAGGTTGTCAGTGTGCTTAAAGACACAGAACCATGTTTCATGATCCTGACATCCACCCCAGACAAAATGTCTTCACAAATCCCATGAAATTAACACAAAATGAAAAACTATTTGGCTTCTGACATTCCTGCTACTCATATTTCTTCAACACACAGAGGATCCATTGTCTAGAGCTCTCCAAACATGTGGATAATCCCTTGCTATGGTTCAGCAAACTCTCATGTCCTCTTGTGGTTTGAGCAAACCTAGTACCACAGATACACAAAAAATGTAGAATAATTTAATGTCCACTTCCTGCCTCATGTATTTTGAAACAACAAGTAGAATCTGCATTATCAACTCATCCAACACCATGTACACCTGCAGATCATAAATTTCACTTCTTCCCTTCAAGTCAACTTTCCTTCATCACGCTGTTGGAGTGGGAGGTAGCAGAAAGTTAACAGAACTCTGATCATGTATAAATGAAGATGAAAACCATCACCTCAATAGGATCCATATGTCACTAATTTTGTGGAGCCTGTAAATAGTTTCTCCAAGTGTGCTGGCATTTTTTTCTTCTTTAACAGATGAAGCTTTGCAGTTGAGGGTGTCACATGCCTTTAATCCCAGGACTGGAGAGGCAGAGGCAGGTGGATCACCGGGAATTTGAATGAGTTCCAGATGACACTCCAATGCTACACAGAGGAACCCTTTCTCCCCCCAAAAAATCAAACAAAAAACCCACACAAAAACAAAACCAAACAAAACAGGAAAACAAAGCTTGCCTAAAAGCAAGAACACTTGGGAGGCAGAGGAGGTAGATTTTTGTGATTTCATGGCTACCCTGGGCAACACCAGATTTATCCATTCTTAAAGACAAAGAGAGCCAGGTGGTGGTGGCTCAAAACTTTATTCCATTACTTGGTATTTGGAGATAGGAGTAACATGACTGGGTGGAGATAGAAAGATAAGGCAGGAGGGGAAAGAGGCTCATTGTATTCAGACTGCAGATTTCTAGGTACAGGATAGGCCCACTGGTCTCAGGATTCATTAGAGGTAAGAAGGAGGGCTGAGTGCCCTCCTCCTGTGATCTTTCAACATAAAACCCTCTACCTGACTCCGGGTTTTCATAATTAAGACCAATTAGAATTAGCACTACAGTCTCCAGTGTACTGTAATGTGTCATATTGCAACTGTGGTATAGCATAGTAGAATTGATGGTAATAGAACTGATGGTATTAGGATTTACCAATTTACTAAGTTTATTGATATATTTTGCATATGTTTGGGCATGAGATAGAAAGTTTTCTACATGTATACATGATATGCAATGTAACTAACAATGAGCTGCTTGATTGTCAGTATCTGAATTCTGGTCATCACCCAAAAGAAGACGAGCTGACCCACCTGCCAACATCCACAATATGTTATGTCTGATAAGCCAAAAGTCTTGCACAGATTAGCAGCAAGAAAAACAAAAAAACTAAATAAATAAAGAAGTAACAAATTGATCCTTGGGGAAATGATTCATCTTAGTTTAGATGTTGTATATGGTAAATTTACAATAGAAAATGAATAAAGTCCAATGACAGTGCACAACAATGTATAAGAAAATGCTGATTATAAAGCTACATTCACAAAAAAGTTAAAAAAAAAACTTTAAAAAGGTACATTCACATTTGAAATACTCAGAATTTTCATTGGAATTATAAAAAAGTAGTAGACAGATTGATATAATATTTTCTATATTAACACAAAGGTATAACATTCAAAATATGTACAACATTTATAAAAAAAAGTAAAGAGGAGAGAAAAAGCCAAGAACAGAGCCCAGAAAATATAGTCAATCATCTACTAATCAAAAGAAAAAATGTAGCATAACCAGGAAAAGTGTGATCATTGACAGTGTTAACCACCTATTTATGAATCTTTGTGTATAGAGATTAAATAAACACAGACTTCAAAACTCCGGTTAAATGATCTCAAATGACTGGTAATATGTTGTTTCTGACTCTTTAGCTACCAAAGTCAGAAGTCCCATGCTCTAGAGATCTCTCTGAAAAAGGAGGAGATTTCTTGCTTTGGCTCTGCAACCTTTGTGCCTCTTAATGTTACAGGTAAACCCAGCCCCACTGACCCAATCACAAAACAACATGGAAGGATAATTTAAAATCTGCTTAGTGCCACATGGATTATGGCCCATGATGTGGATGCTGCCCTAACTCCCTGACCAACACCATGCACACAGGAGAAATCTCTTCAGGCCAGAAACAACTTTTGTCCACTGGAACAAATCAACACTGTATCACACTATTGTGGTTGGTAGTAGCAGAAAGTTAAAAACATTCCAATCATCTATTTCTGAAAGACAGTCCATATTACCATCTTTCTACCATATTCTAAATTATTTGTAATATATATAAGAGAAACCTGAAATTGGGGAACATTACTCAGAAATTCTAGAAAAAAAGATTTTCATTTTTCCCATTTGTGTTCCTACTGCACACCAAACGCAGTGTCTGTGAATGAACACTGGCCAGTGATATTAGAAGGATCATATAATCGCAGGCCAGTGCTGTAAAGTCTATGCTATCCAAGAAATCCATATACAGGGAGGCTCAGATGACAAGGACAACCACCCAGGTTACCACATTGACCAAGAGAACCAGTTATTGTCTAGAAAAATTCCAGTAGAAATACCAGCTCATCAGACTTTCTCTGAACACCCTACACTCAACGTGGTATAGCTGTGTTCATCCTTACAACTCCCTAGAGCAGAAGGAGAGGGAACCCTGGAAAGGAACAACATGCTCCTTGCCACAGTACTCCTGATTGTTAAGCCTTACCAGAGACCCTCATTGGCTAGGAACACCCAGTTGGGCCTAGAACATTAGCAACCACCCTACCAGGTAATCAGAAATCAAATGAAGCAGATATCACAGTCCTCTCAGCTCTGGCCTTCCTACCCAGTGCAAAGGGGCCTAGTCAAGAAAACAAATGGCATTTGCAGCATGCACAAAATTGACTCCAAATGTATTTTACACTCACATGTTAAATGTGAAATGAAGAACTTCTAGAAGACAGTAGAACAACTAGGCCTCTACAATTTGGCAACATGACTTCCAAAAGCACTTAGTGCTGACTACGAAGATTTTTCTACACAAATCTCCCTGATTAAAACACTTTCCACAGATGCAACCTAAAGAGTGAAGTATTGAACGGCCATCATCATAATCTGAGGAGTTGCCAGGACCACACTGGACCTCACAGAACACTGAATTTGGCAGAAGGTTCCCACCCAGCATCCAGGAAGGTCTGACACATGTCCTCCCATGCCTTTCCATTCCATCCTCCCCATCTTGGGATAGCATCCATTTGCTCACCATGCTGTGGCATCTTTGGTCATCTCTACTCCCCTCACAATCCCCTACAGTAGCACTCACAGCACAGCAATCAATACAACACTAGCACCTTATAACAGGAAATCTAATTCTAAAGCTATATGCATATTGGAAACAGATTCACAAAAGGATTACAAAAAAGTACACACTTTGACAAAATGAGACTTCTATACTTACATAAATCTACAGCAATCGAGAAGATGTACAATATTTGGGAATGAACAAAGGGGATCAAGATAAAAAGCTAACAAAAAGCAGGACAATATAACCAACATATAAACAAAATACCACAGGAAACTCAGCCAGGTAAACTGAGATCTTGACCAATGTTACCCAGTTACCTATGTTTCTTTTTGTTTAGAGATTAAATATACAGACTTCACAACCCCCAAGAAATAAGTAAAAGGGACCATTAGACTGTTCTGCTTTGGAACCTCCAGCTATCGATATTTCTTCCAGAGATGCCCCATGGTCTAGAGCTCTCTCATCAAATGGGGGTAATCTCTTGCAATGTTTCTGCAAACTCTCATGTCCCCTTGTGGTCTGAGGCAAACCCAGCCCTTCTGATGCCCACACAGAAAATGATATAGAAGCATAATTGAAAATCTGCTTCCTGCCACATATATGAAGACCCAAGATGTGGATTCTGCCCAAATCACCCATCCAACACCTTGGACATCTGAGAAAATTCTGCAGATCAGAAATTCCTTTTTCCCCTGGAAATCAACTTTCCTGAATCATTCCATTGTAGCTGGTGGTGTCATAAATTTAAAAGCACTCTGATTATGTATTAATGGAGGATGCTGCCCATCACTTCAGTAGGATCCTTAAGGCAACAAATTTGTGGAGCCTTTAAATGGTTTCTACAAGTGTAGTTGTATTATGTTTGTGCATTAACATGTGAGTCTTGCCATTTGGTGGTGGCCCATGACTTTAATCCCAGCACTTGTGAGATAGAGGCAGGTGGATCTCTCTGACTTCAAGCAAGTGCCAGATGAGAATCCAAAGACACACAGGAAAACCATGTCTAAATAAAACAAACAAAAACTAAAAGCAACAAAATAAAACAAAAATAAAAACCTTGACTGAAGACCAGAGTGTGCAGCCAGGCAGTAGTTAGCCAGAGATGCCAGGCATGGTGGAGCACACCTTTAAAGCCAGCACTTGGGAGGCAGAGGCCAGTGGATCTCTATGATTTCTAGGCAGCCCTTGGCTACACTAAATTGATCCAGTCTAAAATAGGAGTAGGGCCAGGTGGTGGTGACTCAAACCATTATCCTAGTACTTGCTCCCTGCTGGAACAAAGACCACACCTACAACAAGATTTCTAACCCCCAAATTGGGAGGAGAAGCCCTGTTCAACCATAGGTCTTTAGATCAGAAAATAAGAGAGCAAATGGAAGCCAAGGGAAAAAAAAAAAAAAAACCCTTCCAACAAAGAAAAACTGAGTAATCAGCACCTAGACCAGCAAGCACCTCAAAGCAAGATAACTGGACACCAGCATAAAATCACTACCAACATCCACCAGAGTAATAAATCACTACCAGATTCTAGCTATCGTACTACAGCAAACCATAAATATTCCATCACATTTCAACCACAATTAAGACCTTATTTAAAAAGATGATAGCATCCTCGAAAGTTGAAATGAAGTAATCCATTAAAGTATTCTGAGAAAGCTTGAATGAAAGTAAAAGCTACTCTAGTGATGTACTGGGATTTTGTTGTTAAACTTAGGTTGTGTCGATCTTTTTGGGAGCTTAGGAGAGAAACTCAGGTTAGGTACTGAAGGAAAAAAATGTGGAACGACTGTTTCTTTATTTCTTGTTTGCTTTGTCACTGTATTGTATTCAGATAGGTTTCTTAACCAGCCCAGGTCCACTTGCCCAGAGACATTGCCAACTCAGAGGAAGTCTTCTTCACACATCAACCAACAGTCAACACAATCTTTTTCAGGCAGAAATCAGATATTCTGATTTAAGAGCACAGTAAGTTGATGTTTCTTCAGGTGACCCTAGGATTTGTCATGTTGATACCTGAGGCTAATTAGGAGACAGAGACAGTAATATATGAGAAGGTTTTAAATCCAAAGTCAATGTGTTACTCATATAAATCACTTAAGTGTCAAAGACACAAACATAAAGATAGCAACAAATGGAAAACACAGATATGCCAGTATGCCAGGAAATAGGAAGAGGAAAATATTTAAGATAAATGTCTCTCCACAGCTTTCAGAATTTATCTGAAATGATAAATTCAGATAAAACTGTCTCTCTACAGCAACTTCGCCCAAAAAACAAAAACTTCAGGAACTGATGACATATTTTATGAAGACAAATTGTTGAAGGTCCAACATTTTTAAGAACATGAGTATAACTAAGTTACCAATATACAGCACAGAAAATCACTACACAGATTCACTTAATATGATATCTGTATTTGTCACAAAGAGACAACAATCAAAAATATACAAAATATTTTTGAAAGAAGGAAGGAGTTGGTGAGAAAAACCTAAGAAATGAGGCAGGAAAAATACTGGCAACTTTTAAACAAAAGACCAAAGAAATCATAGGAAAGGAAAAGGGTGATCTTGACCAATACTACCCTGCTTCCTGTAATTCTATGGATGTAAAAATTAAATACACACAGACTTCACAATTTTCACAAAATAACCTCAAATGACATTTGAACTGTTGTTTCTGACCCTCAAGCAACTGATATTTCTTCAAAAAACAGAAACACCATGCTCTAGAGCTCTCTGCAAACATGGAGGTGATCTCTTGCTATAGATGAAAATCTTCCTATATTTCCTTTTTTTTCAGGTAAATACAACCCCACTGATGCTCAATCACAAAACAGTATAGTAAAATAATTTAAAAGACAGGTAGACCAATACCAATGGAATTGTATTGAAAACCATGACAGGATCCACATACATATGAAAACCTGATGCTGAACAATGATGCTAAAATTATACAATGTAAAACAGAAACCATCTTCAGTGAATAGTGCCAGCATGCAAAACACTGCAGACAGATGCATATCCATCACCATGCACAAAACTTAGGTGCAAATGGATGAAATACATCAACATAAATAAACCCACACTGACCATCTTATAAGAGAAATTAGGAGGTACCCTGGAAGAATTTGCAGAGTAGACAGCTTCCTGAATATAACAACAATAGCACAGACACAGCAATCTACAATTAATAAATGGGACCTGCTGAAACTCAGATGCTTCTGTAATTCAAAGGACATAGTAAAAACAAAACAAAATGGCAGCCCACAAAATGGAGAACAGGTATTCATCAACCCCATATTTGACAGAGGGCTGAATTCCAAAATATACAAAGAACTCATGAAACTAGTCACCAAAATACCAAAAATTCCATTTAAAAAGTGGGATACAGAATTAAATAGAGACTTCTCAATAGAGGAATATAAAATGGCTAAAAGAAACTTAAGAAAGTGCTTAGCATGTGCTTATACTTAGCAATCATGAAAATGCAAATCAAAACAACTCTGAGGTATCATATTGCTCTTGTCAGAATGGCTAAAATCAAAAACACTGATGACAGTTTATGCTGGAGAGGTTTGGAGAAATAGCATTCCTCCACTGATAGGGGAAGTGCAAAGTTGTACAACCACTTTGGAAATGAGTAAGGAAGTTCCTCAGGAAAATTGGAATCAATCCACCACAACATACAGGAATTCCACTCATAGGCATATAAGCAAAAGATGAACATTCATACAACAAGGAGATCTGTTCAACTATGTTCATAGCAGCATTATTTGTAATAGCTGGCACCTGGATTCTACCTAGATGCCCATCAACTGAAGAATGGGTAGAGAAAATGTGGCAAATTTACACAATGGAGTAGAACTCAGCAGAGAAATAACTGAATCTTAAAATTCACAGGCAAATGGATCAAGTAGAAGAAAGCATCCTGAGTGAGGTAACCCAGTCACAAAAAGAAAAACATGGTATGTGCTCTGTTATATATGGGTTTTAGACATAGAAAAAAGGATTAACTGCCTACAATTCACACCACCATAGAAGCTAGGAAAAAGGGAGAATCTTAAGATAGATAAACATGGTCTGTCATAGAAGGGGAAAGAGACAAGATCTCCTGAGCTAATTGGGATCATAGGTGGAGGGGAGAAGTAGTAAGGATAATGAAAAGGGAAGAGGAGGGGAGAGGAGGACTTGTGGGGACAGAAAGATTGAGTTAGGGGAAGAATAGAGGAGAGCAAGAAAAAAATATCCCATAATAGACAGACCCATTATTCAATTAAAGAGAAATCTGGCACTAGGGAAATGTCCAGTGATCTACAAGAATGACACTAAATAACACTGTAAGCAATAGTCAAGAGTTCACCTTAAATGCTGCTCTATGATAATGAGATAAATGACTACCTTATATGCCATACAAGAGCCTTCATCCAGTAAGTGATAGAAGCAGAAGCAGACATCTACAGCTAATCACTGAGCCAACTCCTGGAATCTAGTTTCAGATAGAGAGAAGTGATGAGCAAAGGAGTCAAGACCAAATGGGAGATATTCACAGGAACAGCTGACCTAAAAAAGGGGGAGCTGATGGACCACAGATTGAAATCTGGGAAACCAGCATAGGACTGATAGAGACCCCCTGAATATGGGTGTCAGTTAGGAGGCCTGGGCAACCTATGAGGCCTGTGGTAGTGGATTAGAATTAACCCTTAGTATATGAATGGCCTTTGGAAGCCCATTCCACATAAAGCAACACCCTCTCAGCCAAGAGACACACAGCTGCTCCTAGGACATGACCCAAATTATATGACAGACTTTGAAGATCATTTGTGGTAGGCCTCATATTCCCTGGGGGGGTGGGCAGAAAGGGGATGGGATAGGAGGTCAGTGATGGAAATGAGAAAAGGGGGTGAGGAAAGTATGATTGGCATACAAAACAAACTAGTTTCTAATTTAAATTTTAAAAAAAGAATGAAAGGCTCCCCATTTCCATGGCCAATGTCACATAACTTGGAATCTGCCCAATCTACCTGCACAGCACCAAGCATACTTGAGAAATCTTTGTACATCAGAAACTTCTTTTCTCCCCTGGAAGTAAACTTCACTGAATCCCATCATTGTGTTTAGTTGCACCAACAAGTTACAAGCATTCTAATCATCTATGCATGAAAGACAATCCATATCACCATTTTTCTAAAAGTTCCTAAACTATTCATAATATTTTTAATACAAACATGAAAATGGAATGCAATATTCAGAACTTCTAGAAACCAAACCTCTGGTGTTCTAATCTGTTTTCCCACTGCAACCAAATTAATGTCAACATGTGAACACTGGACATTGACACTGCAAGAATTATACCCCCCCATGCCAGGGCTGAAGAGTATCCTGTTTCCCATTAAATCCATACTGGGAGGCATGGAAGACAAAGGCCATTGCCCAGGTCAACATATGTTCTAACAGAATTACACGCTGGCTAATGTTCTGTTCAACTTCCAACAGAATTGAAAGCTTATTGGGTGATGGTGGTGGTTGCACATACCTTTAATAACAGCACCTGCGAGGCAGATCCAATAAGATCTCTGAAAGTTCACACCAGACTGTTGTACAAGTTGAGTTCCAGGACAGCCACAACAGTTACACAGGGAAACCATGTCTTGAAAAGCAATCAGTAACTAAATATATACATAAATGGAATGATAGCACAATAGACCTGCTCTGAACACAATTCACCCACCATGGTAAAGTCTGTGGTCCTTCTTACAACTCATTTCAGCAAAGGTAGAAGACAGTCATGACACGAACCCACAAATAACCTGACACTACTACTCCTGATTGCTAATACCTGCCCCCCTACAAACCCTATATTGCCCAGGGCCACCCTGGTAGGACTCATATTACCAGGTTCCCTACTGTGTGATCAGAGATCAAATGACTCAGACAGCACAGTCCTTCCAGCTCTGCCCTTACAGCAGATTAGACAGATCCCTAGTCAAAAAGTTTGTATTTTATAGAAACTCCTCCTCTCTTGTCTGGCACATCCTGTCCCTCATCCAAAGCACAGGGTCCTTTGTGTGCACATTCCATTATATACTCAATGTCTTGTGAAGCAAACACATTGCCTCAGAGCTGGGAAGCCCTGCAAGCACACACAGGTCACATTCTCTCAGTAACTGTCATTAAAGTGTACCTGAGTTAAAGAAAAACAGGCCACAGATTAGAAAACAATGGGGTATTAATAGGGCTTGGAGGCAGAAAAGACAATGGGAGTAGTATGCATTTATAATCTCAAAAAATACTTTGAAAAGTTGAAACAGGCCTTATGGCCATGTGCTCCAGAGACTAGAGACTTGTATTAGAGCACATTAAAGATTTCTTGTACCGTTTCTCTAAAGATAAACACCATAAACCAGAAAAATACAAGTCCTTAGGAGTGGATACTAGCACTTGAGTAAAATCCAATCACACAACCAGGACATTCCTCAAATAACTTCTTAACAACAGGTCATTCTTCAGCAACAGGGTCCTGAGGTGAAGGTCAAAGGGGACATGAAAGATAGACAAGTAGAAGGTAGAAAAAATAAATGTAGGTATTGTAGAGGATATGCCCCAGACTAACTAAGCTTCTTGAGAAGAATATCATCCTGTATGCTACATAAATGGGGTGGGAGGAGGGAAGGCTATGGGAGAACGATATTAATTTATCAAAAACTAACATATAAAGGGAGAAATTCAGGAGGAGACTAGTTCAGCAATGCCACACAAGGTTAACAGACTATCTCAAGACCATTAATGACTTAAGACACAGTGGCCTTATGAAAGGCAATAGCTCCCAATATGGTGTTAAGAGTTTGGTTCTCAGGATTTGAAGCAACCCTTCAAAAAGTTCATGGGCCCAGACCGTTGCCATCTCTCTCAAACAAATTGCAGTTTTTAGAGAAACAGTTCAGTTTTATTGTCAATATAACAGGCCCCAATGAAAGCTCCCAAGCCCTAGACCCCAGGCTGTTTCTAAGTCACCCCTGCCTGAGGGCTGAAATGAAAGCCTTGCTTGCTGAGGTGAGTTATTAACACAACTGTGTTTTATTTACAAATAATTCTTACCGTTAAATTGCCCACCTGGCAAAACTATATTTATTCTCAAGAAAAATAAAACTAGAATTTTATGACACTGGGACTAAATGTTTTTTGTGACCCTGTAATGTCTCCTTGTCCAGCTTGTTAGATGCCTGTTCTTCGATATGGTGATGGGCATGAGCCTGGTGGCTTGTGGTAAATCAGGGGTAGATACTTTGCAATGGTTTGGAGCCAAATGTCTGGACAATCCTGATGAACAAATGTGTATCCTACCATCCAAACTAGGCTGGTTAGAATGTACTTATCTTTGAATGTTTCAGAGGCAGTCCTCGCAAAGCTCAATTCTATTGTGGGAGACATTCTACTTCCTAAGCATTGGTAAATCCTTTATATCGACAATTCTACTCTCCTACATTATGGCATAATAGAACACTGCTATCCAACACATGAGATGCCTCTGGACAGCCTGCACAAAATTAACAATGAATGGAGATTACATGTAAATGTTAAATGCAGAGTGTTGAATGTCAAGAAAATACTGGAAAAACTAGGCATCTCTAAGATAGGCAAGCTGCTTTCCATATATGCTACAAGAATTTTACAGTTGTGCCGGGCATTGGTGGCAAACACCATTAATCCCAGCACTTGGGAGGCAGAGACAGGTGGATCTCTGTGAGTTCAAGGCCATCCTGGTCAACAGAGTGAGTGCCAGGATGGGCTCCAAAACTACACACAGAAACCTCCAAAAATCCAAAAAGAAAAAAAAAAAAGAATCTTTAATTTGACTAGAGACCGGCTCCTGTATTCATCTCCCTGCTCATGATACTCTGATGAAATTAAGCCTGCAGAGCAAAATTAGTGAGAGACCTCCCCCTAGGTCAAACAATTTACCTGGGCCAAATGGGATTTCCCAAGACAGGGAATCTGGCCTCACTCTCCCCACAGATACAGGGAGGACTCAACACACTGTCTGCCACACCTCAGCATCTGATCCTTCCCATCTGCAGACAGCATCCCCTAGCTCACCATTTTGTGGTTTTCCAGATCACTGAAGCTCTCAGCTCAGCTCCCTGCAGCAGCAACAGCACCACAGCAAACAAAACCGCTGTCTCCTCTTCAAAGTCAAGCCTGGTGAGCAGAAGAGCCCTGAACCTCTTCTGACTGGCAGGTTTCCTGGAGGGCCTGATTGGACAGTGAGGCTTGAGTGACAAGAGCAATTAAATTAGGGTTAGAGTGTGCTTAAAGTCACAGTATTGTGGTTCCTGGCCATGCCTCCCACCCAAGAAAAAAATTCTTTTCTCTAGATCCGAGACAATGTTCATTTCAATAGCACTGGCCCCAGGCTAATTTGCAGACCCTGAAACCTTCCTGGTCTCCATAGGAACTTCCTGTTGTCCTCCAGGATATAATTCAAAAGTTTCTACAGACCAAAGAACCTCCCTGACGATGCAGGAAACCAAATGGTAGCAAATCAAAATGAATTAGGAAAAGCTCACGTGGGAGACACAGCACGGGGACGGAGCAGATCGCTCCACAGCCTCCCTTTCTTCATTACACTGCCCCCTCCCTCCCCTGTCCTCCCTTCATCCCCTGCCCTCCATCCCCTCCCTCCCGTGTCTTCCACCCCTCTAAAAATATCACAAAATCCTACCAGTATCCTAAATCTTCTAAAATCGCGGGAAGGAAGCACAGAGGCGAGCAGGCAGAAGAGTGATTGCTTGGGAGTGCAGGGCACACTGGGAAATGTAGTCTGGGCCGAGCTCTCTGCAGGAAGCAGGAAAACTCTAAGAGCTGCTGGCTCACCTGGCTGGCTTTGCAAGTGAATGAGCAAGTGAGTCAGTGAATCAGTGACTCAGAGAGCTGAGCCATCCTGTGAATTGAATGCAGGCAGCAGCCAGGTGACAGCAGTCAAGTCAGTGATGCAGTTTAAGAAGGGCGAGCTGGTGAGCAGGGTGAGGCAAGAATGGCGATGGGGGAAGGGGGTGTTCATTCTCGATCTCGTCAGCACCTGCATTCTCGCTCCCGCCCGGGAGTCCATGAATGAAAAATCGAACAAAGAAATGAATGAATGAATAAATTAATAAACGAATGAATGGATGGATCGGGTGCTGTGGTGGTGGTGGTGGCAGTGGGCGGGCACTGGGGGGAGCCAGCATGGAGGCAGGGAGGGAGCCCAGCACAGGCAAGCAGATGGGCTCTGGGCTCTGGGGCTGTTGGGGGTGAGGTTAATGAGTTAAATAGCTGTTATCGTATGTTACATGAGATAAAGAATGGCTACAATTGAATACTAGATTTTCTATTAATAACACATGATGAGCAAGTTCACAAGCCTATGTTTAATACAATCTTGTATAATGGAAATTTGTCAGGGTTTCTCAAATTACCTCTCTAAAGTGTAATGAATAATGCTTTGACCAAGTTTTTGTTTCTATAGCTGTGAAGAGACACCATGGACATGGCTAATATTTTATTTTACTTTTTAAAACAGGTTCCCTGTGGCTTTGGAGGCTGTCCTGGAACTAGCTCTTATAGACCAGACTGGTCTCAAACGCATAGAGATCCATCTGCCTCTGCATCCTGGGTGGTTAGACTACACTCTGGCTATAACTAACTTTTTTAAAGGAAAACATTTAATTAGGTGGCTTACAGTTTTAGAGGTTTTATTAAGTATATTCATGTTGCAACATGGGAGAATGTAGGTAGAAATGGTGCTATAGAAGGAGCTGGGCAATTTACATCTTGACCACTAGCAATTGGAAGTGGTCTGGGACACTGTTCATGGCTTCAGCATATATAAGATCTCAGAATGCACACCCCCAGTGATACACTTGCTTCAATAACTCCACACCTACAGCAACAAACCAAACTCATAACAATGCCATTCCCTGTGAGCTCATGGGGGGGCAATCACATTTAGACTGGCACTGGTACTATGCATTAAGGTTCAAAAGGAAGTATGATATGTCCTTTTGTTTGAGTAAACAATGAACCAATCCTACTGTGAAATACTAAATTTTAAATTTGTTTTCACACCAGAATTTATTAGTCTATGAATTTTTTGTTGGGGCACAACTAAGGCCCCAGGATAAATTACGTGAAGTATTCAGCTTTCATTTCACACAATTTGGGAATAATTAACACATTGCTTATTGTCATCGGATTTGACAGAGAGGCTAGTGAGGAAATATTTTAACACCAGTTATAATTTTTGAGAAGCCTATTTTAACAACTTTGCTTCCAATGACTTGCACATGTTAAACTATTATTTTTCCTGCTTTTTCATGTGCCTAAAGATAAGCCATATCAACATTAATTCTAAAGCATTCTACTATATTTTTGAAATTGGTGGTCAAACATATATGTGAATCAGAACCCTGATTTTAATGAGCATAGTAAATAAAAGTATTTTAGACATGTAAAAATACCCAAAACTGTCCCTAAAAAGGAGAACCCAGGGACACACATAGTCTTCACTAGAAGACACAGTCCTAGAACACCAGGACACCAGTGATCTTTACATTCCTTCATTGGAGAATATTATGTTTTTGAAAGACAAAACAAAACCTGCCTCAACATACCTTGGCAGATTTCTAGTTTCATCAAATTATATTTAAACCAATGAAAGACATCTGTTAGTCTCATGAATTAGTTTAGATTGAATGTCACTGCTGTTTGATGAACAACTTTGTGTTTTAAGATATCTTCTTTTGTTTCAATATAATCTTTCTCATTATCAGTGGTCACCGGGTTCACCCCCACCTCCTCCTCTCCGTGGAAACAAAAGCAAAACCTCTTCCCTGATGAAACACATATCTTGGTTTTTATTCTGACCTCAAAGTATCTCTAAAGTATATAGATAGATTTAATTTAGCAGTTTCTTTTTTATCTAATATCTCCCATTGCTGTTGTTTCCTTTTCAGTAGAATTTGAAAAATATAAATTTAATAATCTATGATTTGATCTATCTCTCGAAGTCTTAATTACCCTTTTAGTTTACTGAGAATAACTTTTAAGGAACCTCATAAAGTGTTCATGTATGTAATCTATTTTTTGTTTTAGTTTTTGAGGCAAGGTTTCTTTGTGGCTTTGGAGGCTGTCTTGCAAAGAGCTCTTGTACACCAGACTCGTCTCAAACTTACAAAGATCTGCCTACCACTGGTTCCTGGGTGCTGATCTTAAAGGTTTGCACCAACACCACCTGGCATAAGCAATCTTTATTAAGAAAATTCAGAAGTCAGATATGGGGGTAAGAACCTGAAAGATCAGAGAAGCAGTTGAGCAGCCACCTGTGACTCCTACCTCTTCCATTTTTCAATCTAAAACAGAGAAAGAACCTCTCTCAGCCCCTCCATACTAATTCCTGTCTCCAGTCTCTCCACAGTTTTCCAAACCTCTGTGGTATTTTTTGGTCAGTTAACTAGTAGCTCTGTTCTCTGATTCCACACAAGATTTACAATAAAAATATGACCAAAATACCATACAACCCCCAGCACTTCAGTTATCCATCTCACACATTTGTTACTTCCATTCCTCATATGAAAGTGTCCATGACAGATGTCTCACAGCATGGACATCTCAACATCCTGTGGTCTCAAATGCAACTCAGCTTCATTTTCACTGCTTCATGCAATGGACTCTCAAAGACTCTTCACTTGGGGTGTGACCGTCCAAAACATAGATGTGTACTATATTGAAGAACTGATCACAGAAAAAGAATCCATCATCTTTATTTTTTGAATCTTTATTGGTTGCACAGTCAGTAAAAAAAAAATAGGTGATTCTGCCATGATTTTATGGACTCTCCCAAGCTTGGATCAAATTTGCCAGTTTTTTAATAGTGTTGTTCCTGACTCAAGGAATTACTTTGCCAACTCCTTCAATAAAGTAAGTGCATTATAGTCATACTCTTTTGCTATCTTCCTAGGCTTTAAATGCAGAGCAGGGCTTATTCTTTGATGCTGCTAAAAACCTTGAAAATTACTGTCTCTTTTCCATCAATGAATTGCCATAAGAAACTACTAAGGCTCTTTTCCTTAACAAAACTTTCATATCTTCCTCCTTGTGTCCTTTCACTGTAGACCTGAAGGAGTAAACAGTTATAACCATCAACAGAAGCCATATTTTGTCTAAGACATCAACCCATTACTCTTAAATTCTGCCTTATTGAGTTTCTTGGGACCTGTATAGATTAAGAAATGTTTGGGTCAAAAATATCACACTGATGAACTCTAGATAAATTTTACATGAAATCTTCTCAGAACCTGTCCTTACTTACTTATCCACTCCAAGATAACCCAATACAGTCCAAAAGGAATGAAACCAGGCTTGGCCTAGAGGGCCACAGCAAGACAAGTATTTGACTTTTTTATTGAGGGGAAACAGACTTTTTATATCTTTATCAGGAACATAAGATAGTGGCAATTTCTAAGATCAATACTGTTGTGGTTGCCAGGATAACATGAAAATTGCAAGCCATATGGGGAAAACAAGATTAATGTGTTAGAAGAATTTTCTTGTTAAGCTTTCATAATTCTTTGATTACTAATTAATAGTATACAGAAATACAGATTAGCCTGAATGCTTCACTGACTGATGGAGAGCATCAGTTCTTCAGGAACCAGAAGGTACATAGTGGCCGAGGAGACATTGGCTTTAGTCTGAATATCCTAAGACGCATATCTCTCAATGCAGGTAGATAAGGCCAACTGCATGGTGCCCTGCAGAGAATTTACCCACTGAAATTCTGACCATGACCATCAGGATTTGCCATTACTCTGACATTGCCATTTTTCATGTCCTACAACAACAGCTAATTAAGTATTAAGAAGACCATTTATGGCTTTTGCCATTTAAAGTATGGATACTGCCAACTTCTTGCAAAAGTCAACATTCCCAGGTCTCCTGAGATCATTAGGAGTATGGCGTGTAGAGACCGGGAGTTAGGAGAATGAGAAGGTGAGAAGAGGAGGGTAGAGGAGGAATTGGGGAAGTAGAAAGGAGTCAGGAGAAGAATATAGAATATCAAGAACAGAGATACCATAATAGACACAGCCATTATAGGTTTAAAGTGAAAATTGGCACTAGAGAAATGACCAGTGACCTACAAGGATGGCACCAATTGACAGTCTAAGCAATTGTCAAGAGTTTACCTTAAAAGCCTTTCTCAGATGAGATAGTTGATTACCTGATATGCCACCCTAGAGCTTTTATCCAGTAGCTGATGGAGGCAGAAGAAGGCACCTATAGCAAACATTAAGCCAAACTCCTGGAATCTAGTTTCAGATAGATAGGAGTGATGAGCAAATGAGTCAAGACCAGACTGGAGAAACTCACAGAAATAGCTGAACCAAACAAGTGGGAGCTCATGGACCACAGACTGATAGCTTGGGAAATCAGCATAGGACTGATCCAGGCCACATGAGCATTGGTGTCAGTTAGGAGGCCTAGGAAATCTATGGGGCCTGTGGTAGTGGATTAGAATTCATCCCTAGTATATGAATGGACTTTGGGAGCCCATTCTCTCAGCTTAGAGGAGTGGGCCTATGTCTTGCTCCAAATGATATGACGTACATGGAAGGCTTCACCTTCACTGTGAAGCAGAAAGGGGATGAAATAGGGGGTCAGTGAGGGGCAGGGGAGGAGGAGGGGAGAGAAAACTGTGATTGACATTTAAAACAAATTGGTTTCTTATAAAAATTGAAAAGGGTAAGAAATGTTCCCCAAACCAAAAAAAAAATGCAAAGAAAAAGAAAAGTCATTTTAAATCTCATTCCATGGCCTATGACAAATATCATGGAATCTGCCAAATCTACCTGCAGAGCACCATGCACACTTGAGATATCTCTGCACATCAGAAACCCCCTTTTCTCCTGAAACTAAACTTCAGTGAATCACATCATTGTGGTTATTTGCACCACTAAATTACAAGCATTCTAATCATGTATTCATAAAAGAGGATCCACATCACCATTTTTCTACAAGTTCCTAAACTAATTGCCACATTTTTAATACAAATATGAAAATGGAATGTAATCAGAATTTTTTGCAACCATACTTTTTCCAACTGCAACCAAAAGTACTTCCCTCATATAAACACTGGAAGGTTGTACTGCAAGTATTATATCCCCCATGGCAGAGTGGCAGAGTCTCCCATTACCCAGTAAATCCATCCTGAGAAGCACAGAGTACAAAGGCCACTGCCCAACTCACCAAATGTATCAACAGAATTACACTCGGGCTCATGTTCCATTCAACTGCCAACAGAATTGAAAGCTCACTGGGTGGTGGTGGTACATTATATGCCTTTAATAACAGCACTTGGGAAGCAGAGGCAATAAGATTTCTGTGAGTTCATAACAGACTGGTCTACATGGGGAATCCCAGTACAGCCACGAATACTACACAAAGAAACCTTTTCTTGAAAAACCAGCAGTCAATAAGTAACTAACTAAATAAATGAAATGTTAGCTCAACAGACCTTCTGTGAACACTATATACTCACCATGGTCTAACTTGTGGTCTTTCTTACAACTCATTTCAGCAAAGGCAGAAGACAACCATGGTAAGAACCCACAAAATACCTGCCACCAGTTGTCCTGTTATCCTGACTGCAAACCTCCCACCAGAACCCCACATTGACTAGGGGTTCCCAGCTAGGACTCATATTAGCACCTTCCCTATTGGGTGATCAGAGATCAAATGTCTCAGACAGAGCAGTCCTTCCAGCTCTGACCTTCTAGCACAGTAGACAGAGCCTGAGTCTAGAAAGTTTGTATTTTAGTAGACATTCCTCCTCTCTTGTATAGCACCTCCTGTTCCTCATCTAAAACACATGGTCATTTGTGTTCATTATCCATTACACACTCAATGACAATAGCAGCAAACCCATTGCCTCAGAGCTAA
>NW_023276894.1:0-20003 GCF_003668045.3 Cricetulus griseus
GAGAATTTGAAGATCCCTGCCACCAGTACTCCTGACTGCTAAGCCTTACCAGAGTCCCTCATTGGCTAGGACCACCCAGATGGGGCTAGAACATTAGCAGCCACCTACCAGGTAATCAGAAATCAAATGAAGCAGATATCACAGTCCTCTCTGCTCTGGCCTTCATGCCCAGTGGAAAGGGTCCTAGTCAAGTAAAAAAATGGCATTTGCAGCATGCACAAAATTGAATCCAAATATATCTTACACCTACATATTAAATTTGAAATGCAGAACTTCTAGAAGACACTAGAATAAGTAGGCCTCGCCAAGCAGCATTACTTCCTAAAGCACTTAGTGCTGACTATACAGACGTTTCTACAAAAATCTCCCTGATTAAAACACTTTCCACAGATGCAGCCTAAAGAGTGACGTATTAAACAGCCATCACCATAATCTGAGGAGTTGCCAGGACCAAATGGGACCTTACAGAACACTGAATTTGGCAGCAGGTTCCCACCCACCATCCAGGAAGGTCTGGCATATGGCCTCCCATGCCTACCCATTCCATCCTCCGCATCTTGGGATAGCATCCCTTTGCTCAGCATGCTGTGGCATCTTTGGTCATCTCTACTCCCCTCACAATACCCTACAGCAGCACTCACAGCACAGCAACCAATCCATTGGCACCTTATAACAGGAAATCTAATTGTAAAGCTATATGCATATTGGAAACAGAGAGATTCACAAAAGGATTACAAAAAAGTACACACTTTGACACAATGAGACTTCTATACTTACATACATCTACAGCAATTGAGAAGGTGTACAATATTTGGCAATGAATAAAGGGGATCGAGATAAAAAGCCAACAAAAAAGCAGGACAATATAATCAAGTTATAATTAAAATACCACAGGAAACTCAGCCAGGTCAACTGAGATCTTGACCAATGTTACCCAGTTACCTATGTTTCTTTTTGTTTAGAGATTAAATATACAGATTTTACAACTCCCAAGAAATGAGTAAAATGGACCCTTAGACTGTTCTGGTTTGGAACCTCCAGCTATTGACATTTCTTCCAAACAGAGACACCCCATGGTCTAGAGCTCTCTCGTCAAAAGGGGGTAATCTCTTGCAATGTTTCTGCAAACTCTCATGTCCCCTTGTGGTTTGAGGCAAACCCAATGCAATTGAAGCCCACAAAGAAAATGATATAGAAGAATAATTCAAAATCTGCTTCCTGCCACATATATGAAGACCCAAGATGTGGATTCTGCCCAATCCACCCATCCAACACCATGGACATCTGAGAAACTTCTGCAGATCAGAAATTCCGTTTTCCCCTGGAAATCAACTTTCCTGAATCATGCCATGGTAGCTGGTAGTGTCCTAAATTTAAAAGCATTCTGATCATGTATTAATGAAGGATGCTCCCCATCACTTCAGTAGGATCCTTAAGGCAGTAACTTTGTGGAGCCTTTAAATGGTTTCTACCATTTAAAGTGTAGTTATATTATGTTTGTGCATTAACAAGTGAGTCTTGCTATTTGGTGGTGGCACATGACTTTAATCCCAGCACTTGTGAGATAGAGGCAGGTAGTTCTCTTTTACTTCAAACAAGTTCCAGATCAGGCTCCAAAGAAATACAGAAAAACTCTGTCTAAATAAAACAAACAAAAAACAACAAAATAAAACAAAAATAAAAACCTTGACTGAAGACCAGAGTGTGCAGCCAGGCAGTAGTTAGCCATAGATGCCAGGTCATGGTGGAGCACACCTTTAAACCCAGCACTTGGGGAGGCATAGGAAAGTGGATCTCTGTGAATTCTAGGCGACCCTTGGCTACACTAGATTGATCCAGTCTAAAAGAGGAGTAGGAACAGGTGGTGGTGGCTCAAACTATTATCCTAGTATTTGCTCCCCACTGGAACAAACAAAACACCTACAACAAGATTTCTAGCCCCCAAACTGGGGGGGAGAAGCCCTGTTCAACCATAGGCCCTTATATCAGAGAATCAGAGAGCAAATGGAAGCCAAAGAAAAAAAACACCCTTCCAACAAAGAAAGACTGAGAAATCAGCACCTAGACCTGCAATCACCTCAAAGCAAGCTAACTGAACACCAGCATAAAATCACTACCAACATCCACCAGAGTAATAAATCACTACCAGATTCTGGCTATTGTACTACAACAAGTCATAAATATTCCATCACATTTCAAGCACAATTAAGACTTTATTTAAAAAGATGAAGAATTCTTGAAAGTTGAAGTGACATAATCCCTTAAAGTATTTTGAAAAAAGATGAATGAAAGTAAAAGCTACTCTAGTGATGTACTGATTTTGTTGTTTGTGTCTATCTTTTTGGGAGCATAGGAGAGAAACTCAGGTTAGGCACTGAAGGAAAAAAATCTGGAACCACTGTTTCTTTATTTTCTTGTTTGCTTTGTCACTGTATTGTATTCAGCTAGGTTTCTTAACCAGCCCAGGCCCACTTGCGAAGAGACATTGCCAACTCAGTGGAAGTCTTCTTCACACACCAACCATCTGTTAAACAATCTTTTTCAGGCAGAAATCAGATGTTCTGATGTAAGAACATAGTCAGTTGATGTTTGTTCAGATGACCCTAGGATTTGTGATGTTGATACCTCAGGCTAATTAGGAGACAGAGACAGTAAAATATAAAATGTTTTAAAAATCCAAAACCAATGTATTACTCATATAAATCCCTTAAGTGTCAAAGACACTTAAGATATACAGTACAGAAAAACACTTAAGATATACAGTACAGAAAATCACGACACAGATTCACCTAATATGACATCTATACTTGTCACAAAGAGACAACAATAAAAATATATAAAATAATTTCGAAAGAAATAAGGGGTTGGTGAGAAAAACCTAAGAAATAAGGCAGGATAAAATATTGGCAACTTAAAAAAAAAGACCAAAGAAAACATAGGAAAGAAAAAGAGTGATCTTGACCAATGCAACCCTGCTTCCTATAATTCTATGGATATAAAGATTAAATAAACACAGACTTCAGAACTTTCACAAAATCACCTCAAAATGACATTTGAACTGTTGTTTCTGACCCTCAAGCAAGTGATATTTCTTCAAAAAACAGAAACACCATGCTCTAGAGCTCTCTCCAAACATGGAGGTGATCTCTTGCTATGGATCAAAATCTCCCTATAATTCCTTTTTTTTTCAGGTAAATACAACCCCACTGGTGCTCAATCACAAAACAGTATAGTAAAATAATTTAAAAAATAGGTAGACCAATGGAATTGAATTGAAAACCATGACAGGACCCACATGCATATGAAAACCTGATTCAGAACAATGTAGCTAAATTTATACAATGTAAAACAGAAACCATCTTCAGTAAATAGTGGTGGCATAACTGGGTGCTGACATGTAAAAGACTGCAGACAGATGCATATCCATTACCATGCACAAAACTTAGGTGCAAATGATTGAAATACCTCAACATAAATTCACCCACACTGACCATCTTATAAGAGAATGTAGGAGGTACCCTACATTCAAGAATGGATAGAGAACTCAAGAATGGATAGTGAATATGTGGTACATTTATACAATGGAGAAAAAAGCAGAAAAAAGTCAGGGAATCTTGAAATTCGCAGGCAAATGGATGGAACTAGAAGAAACCATCCTGCATGAGGTAACCCAGTCACAAAAAGACAAACACGGAATGTACTCACTCATATATGAATTTTAGACATAGAGCAAAGGATTACCAGCCTACAATCCTCTTCACAAAGAAATTAGGAAACATGAAGTACTCTAGGGGATAAATGCATGGACCCCAGGAATGGGAAGGGGCAGCAAATCCTGTGCTAATTGGGAGCATGAGGTTAGGGGAGGGGGAGCTGCCCGAATGAGAGCAGAAGAAGAGGAGAGGAGAGGAGGAAATGGAGAATCAGAAATATTGAGTTGTGGAAAGAATAGAGGAGAGCAGGTTGAGAGATACTATATTAGAGGGAGCCATTATAGGTCCGAGGAGAGATCCAAAACTATGGAGATTTCCAGACACCTACAAGGATGACACGAACTGAGAATCCAGGCAATGGTGGAGAGGATAACCTAAACGCCCTTCCCTTCAAATGAGACTGATGACAACTTTTTATGCTATCCTAGAGCCCTCATCCAATGGCTGATGGAAGCAGAGGCAGACATCCACAGATACACACGGAACTGAACTCTGGAACTTAGTTGCATAGAGGGAGGAATGAAGATTGAAGGGGTTGGTACCAGGTTGGAAAAAACCCACAGATAGAGCTGGTCTGAAAAACGGGAACACATTGACCCCAGATGCTGTCTGGGAGGCCAGTACAGGACTGATCCAGACCCCAGAACATGGATGTCAATGAGGAGGCCTCCATACTCTAGGGGGGCACTTGTAGTGGATTAGTATTTTTCCCTGGTATAAGAAGATACTTTGAGAGACCATCCCACGTGAAGGGATGCACTCTTGCCCTGGACACATGAAGAAGGGCAGAAGGCCAGTCCTGGATGATGTGGTGGACTTTGCAGAGCCCCTGTTGAGGGCCCTACCCTGCCTGGGGAGGGAGTGGGTGGGGGGTAGGTCGGGATGGGGTAGGAGGCGTGAGCCTGAGGGAAAGGAGAGGGAGAAAAGATTGACATGTGAAACAAGCTTGTTCCTAATTTGAACTAATAAAAAAATGAAAAGCCGGACACAGATTCGAAAACAATGGGGTATTAATAGGGCTGGAAGGCAGAAAAGACTATGGGATTATGATGCATTTATAATCTCAAAAATTATTTTGAAAAGTTGAAAGAGTCCTTATGGCCATGTGCTCCAGAGACTAGAGACTTGTATTTAAGCACATTAAAGGTTTCTTGTCCATTTCTCTAAAGATAAACATCATAAACCAGAAAAATGCAAGTCCTTAGAAGTGGATACTAGCACTTGAGTAAAATACAATCACACAACCGGGACTTTCCTTAAATAAATTCTTAAGTACATCATTGTCTTGAAAGAACAGGGTCCTGAGGTCATAGGGGACATGAAAGATAGACAAGTAGAAGGTGGAAAACATAAATGTTAGGTATTGTAGGGGATATGCCCCAGACTAAGCTTATTGAGAAGAATAGCATACTGTATGTTACATATATGGGGTTGGAGGAGGGAAGGAGAACAATATTAATTTATCAAAAACTAACATATAACGGGAAAAATTCAGGAGGAGACTACTAAAGCAATGCCACACAAAGTAAACAGAATATCTCAAGTCCATTAATGACTTAAGACACAGGGGCCTTAGGACAGGTAATAGCTCCCAATATGGTGGAAAGTGTTTAATTCTCAGGATTTGAAGCAATCCTTCAAAAAGTTCATGGGCCCAGATCATTGCCAGCTCTCCCAAACATATTGCAGATTTTAGAGGAACAGTTCAGTTTTATTGTCAATACATCATGCCTCAATGAAAGCTCCCAAACCCTAGACCCCAAGCTGTTACTAAGTCCTCCCTTCCTGAGGGCTGACATGAAAGCCTTGCTTGATGAGGTGAGTTATCAACACAACTGTGTTTTATTTACAAATAATTATTACCTAGTGTCATATTGCCCACCTGAAATAATTATGTTTATTCTCAAGAAAAAAAAAGCTAGAATTTTATGACACCAGGATTTAAGTTTTTGTGACCCTTTAATACCTCCTTGTCCAGCTTGTTAGAGGGCTATTCTTTGATATGGGATGGGCCTGGTGGTTTGTGGTAAATCAGGGGTAGATTCTTTGTAATGGTTTGGAGCCAAATTTCTGGACAATCCTGATTAACAAATGTGTATCCTGGCATCCAAACAAGGCTGGTTAGAACATATTTATATTTTCATGTTTCAGAGGCAGTCCTCCCAAAGCTCAATTCTATTTTGGGATACATTCTATTTCCTAAGCATTGGTAAATCCTTTATATCTACAAATCTACTCTCTTACATTATAGTGTAATAGGGGACTGCTATCCAACACATGAGATGCCTCTGGACAACCTGTACAAAATTAACTATGCATGGAGATTACATGTAAATATTAAATGTAGAGTATTCAATATCAAGAAAATACTTTAAAACTAGGCATCTCTGAGTTAGGCAAGCTGCTTTCCATATATTCATCAAGAATGTTGAAGTTGTGCTGGGCGTTGGTGGCAAACATTATTAATTAATTATTAATAATAATTAATTAATTAATTATAATTAATAATAATTAATTAATAATTAATTAACGATAATTAATTATTAATGTGGGATGCAGAGACAGGTGGATCTCTGTGAGTTCAAGGCCAGGCTGGTCAATAGAGTGAGTGCTAGGATAGAATCCAAACCTACACATAGAAACCCTTTCTCCAAAAATCCAAACAGAAAAAAAAGAATGTTTAAGTTGAGTAGAAACCTGCTCCTATACCCAGCTCCCTGATCACAACACTGTGATCAAATTAAGCCTGCAGAGCAAAGTTAGTATGAAACCTCCTCCTAGGTGGAACTATTTACATGGGCCAAATGGGATTTCCCAAGACAAGGAATCTGGCCTCACATCCCCGCAGATACAGGGAGGACTCACCACACTGTCTACCACACCTCACTGTCTTCTACTCCACATCTGCAAATAGCATTCCTTAGCTCACCATTTTGTTGTTTCCCAGATCACTGAAGCTCTCAGCTCAGCTCTCTGCAGCAGCAACAGCACCACAGCAAAGAAAACAGCTGTCTCCTCTTCAAAATCAAGCCTGGTGACAGCAAGAGCCCAGCACCTCTTGTGACTGGCAGGTCTCCTGGAGGGAATAATTGGATAGTGAGGCTTGAGTGACAAGAGCGCCTCCCATAGGGTTAGAGTGTGCTTAAAGACACAGTATTGTGGTTCCTGGCCATGTCTCCCACACAAGAAAAAATCCTTTCTGTAGATCTGCAACAATATGCATTTCAATCGCAATGGCCCCAGGCTCAGATTGCAGACCCTGATATCTCCCTGGTCTCCATAGGAACTTCCCTTTGTCTTCCAGGATATAATTCACAAGTTTCCACACACTAAAGAGCCTCTCTGATGACGCAGCAATTTAAATCAGACCAAATCAAAATGAATTAGAAAAATCTCAAGCGGTAGATACAGCACAGGGATGGAGCTCCACAGAGCTCCACAGCGTCCCTTTCTTCATTACACTAACACCCTCCCTCTCTTGCCCTCTCTCCCGTGACCTTCCTCCCCTCCCTGCCCTGTCTTCCCCCCTGGAAATAAATCACAAGTAAGAGACCTACCAGTGTCCTAAGGATTGTACCATCCCGGGAAGGAAGCCCAGAAGCAGGCAGGCGGAAGAGTGGTGGGTCAGGAGTGCAGGGCACCCTGGGAAATGTAGTCCTGAGAATGTTCTCTGCAGGGAGCAGGAAAACTCAAGGAACCGCTGGCTCCCCAGGCTGGCTTTGCAAGTGAATGCGGTAGTGAATCAGTGAATCAGTGACTGAGAGCTGAGCTAAGGAGTGGATTGAATGCAGGCAGCAGCCAGGTGGCAGCAGTCAAGTCAGTGATGCAGTTTAGGAAGTGGCAGCTGGCGAGCAGGTGGGGCAAGCGTGGTGATGGGGGAGGGGGTGTTCCTTCTAGACTCGCCAGCACCTGCATGCTCGCTCCCACCCTGGAGTCCATAAATGAAAAATCGAACGAAGGAATGAATAAATTAATTAATAAATGGATGAATGGATGGATCGGGTGCCGCAGCAGCAGCGGTGGTGGGAAGGCACTGGAGCCAGCCGTCAGGGAGGGAGGGAGGGAGCCCAATGCAAGCAAGCGGATGGGCTCTGGGCTTTGGGGGTTAATGAGTTAAATAGCTGTTATTGTATGTTACATGAAATAAAGAATGGCTATAATTGAATACTAGGTTTTCTATTAATAACATATGAGGAGCAGCAAGTTCACAGGCCTATGTATAATATGATCTCGCATAATGGAAATTTGTCAGGGTTTTTCAAATTTCCTCTGTAAAGTGCAATGTATCATGTACTGACCAGGTTTTGTTTTTTTTCCTTTGTATAGCTGTGAAGAGACACCATGTACATGGCTATTATTTTATTTTACTCTTTAAAACAGGTTCCCAGTGGCATGGGAGGCTGTCCTGGAACTATCTCTTACAGACCAGAATGGTCTCAAACTCACAGAGATCCACCTGCCTCTGCATCCTGGGTGCTTCGATTAAAGTCATGAAATGACTACTGGACTTCCCAAGTTTACTCTTCAGCATTCTTAAGTACCCCAATCAAAAGGAGAACATGGCAAAAGAATTATTTATCATGTATAAGGAACAAACACACTTTCTACTCTAATCCACAAAACATTTGATAACCATACTTGAGACTCAACTTCTCCTTACGGCCCTTGAGGGTCAAGAGTAACCACACCTCAGACCAAGTCTGTACTTATTTAGGTAAGACATTCAAGACTAAGATCAAACATCCTAAAGTAGCCATGCCTCAGTCCCTATGACTTTAACCTTGGAAGACTAAGGACAGTTTTGAACTCTCTGACCTTGGGTCAAGAAGAAGCAGAGCCATGTCAGAGCTCTGACAGACAGTACTACTACAAGTCTGAGGCCATCTTGAGATCACTGGTCTCCTGGTACCAAACATGGCAGAAAAAGCCTTTCTCCTTGGTTATCTCCATTGCCCTTGCCCTTCAGATTTGTATTGTTGTGGTTAGAATGTAGGCTCAGTAGTTAAGACCACTGGCAGCAGACTGGGCATTGGTGTGCAATCCTGTAATCCCAGCACTTGTGAGGCAGAGGCAGACAGATGTCTGCGAGTTCAATGCAAGCCTGGTCGACAGATTGAGTTCCAGGACAGCCAAGGTTACACAGACAAACCCTTCTGGAAAAAATCCAAACAAACAAACAAAAGAAATATTAATGGTTAAGTGTGTGTGTGTGTGTGTGTGTGTGTGTGTGTGTGTGTGTGTGTGTACGTATGTATGTATGTATCCACATTCATTCAGCTGATATTGGCTAATTCAGCTAATCCCTTAGACCTGAGTTAAAAATGGGATGTGGAACTTAACTCTGGCCCTGTACAAGAGCAGGAAGTACTACATACAAAACTAATGAAAACAATATTTGAAAAACAGGCTGTGTGGCCGGAGACATGGCTCAGAGGTTAAGAGCAATGACTGCTCTTCGAGGCATCCTGAGTTCAATTTCCAGCAACCACATGGTAGTTCACAGCCATCTACAATTCAATTTGGTGTCCTCTTCCTGCAGGTAGAACACTGTATGAGTAATAAATAAATCTTGACAAAGAAAGGAAGGAAGAAGGAAATGAAGGAAGGAAGAAAGGAAGGAAGGAGGGAGGGAGGGAAGGAAGGGAAGGAAGACAGGCTAAAAGACAGGGTACCATGATGCTGTCTTTGTAGTCACCATAGTGCTAGTTCTATGTTTGTCCACAGGCTGTTTGGAATGGACCTGAACAAAATGACCCAGAGGAGGCTGGCAGCGCTTTGACTCACAAAAACGTACTTGGATATTGGGTGATGAGCAGGAAAGCAGCATCAGAATGGAGGCCACCAGGACTTTTATTCCCTCGGACAGCTGTGATCCAGGACTTGAGAGACATTACTTTGTGTGTGACTGTTGCTTTTCTCTGTGTAACAGTCAAAGCTGCCCTGGAACCCCACAAAAATCTGAGTACTGCACATTTCAGTCAGTCACTGTGACAAGACTCCCATCTACTGTCGAATGTGTGAAACTGCATATTAAAATAAGGGCAGAGGATACTTACTTGGAGGAGTTGGGTATATTATGTTAGAGACAAGGTGTTTCTGTAGACGAGGCTGTCCTCCCCCTCTTAGTTCTGCTTGCCTCGGCTTCTCTAGACCCACAAGTATTTGCACATTTTCCAGAAGCAATTCAAGCAGTAAACAAGAATCCTTGCAGATATAAGAAGAGGGGGCAATATTTCCCTGACCAGCCAATTCCTTAGAAATTTGTCTGTTTAGCTGGGGTTGGTGGCACAAGCCTATAATACCAGCACTCTGGAGGCAGAGGCAGGCAGATGTCTGTGAGTTAGAGACCAATCTGGTCTACAAGAGCTAGTTCCAGGACAGCCTCCAAAGCCACAGAGAAACACTGTCTAGAAAAACCAAAAAAAAAGTTGTTTGTTTTCCTACTTCACAACTCAACATTGTAATCACACTGGGAAACTGTACACTAGAAAAAAACCAGAAGCACAAAATATACTAACTTGGCTGGAGATGTAAACCAAGTTTCCAGAGGCAGTATACCTAGAAAGTTCCAGGAATGTTTGTTTCTCCTATCCACACAGTTGAGGCTCCAACACGATGAGAGGGCAGGACATGTAGACCAGCTGGAAGACTGGCTGCCTAGCTAGCATGCATGAAACACAGGACCATATTATCTCCTAAGGAGATATATAGATTGCATACCGATGGTTAATATCTGGGCTGAACAAATGTTTACCTCTGCTGTGCATGATGGCTTGTGCCTTTATGAACCAAAGGCAGGTCATTCAAGAGCAGACAGAGCTTATTCATGCAAGCTCCAGGCTACAGTATGCTCACTAATGGTAAATGGCAGAAACATGTTAAGGAGCCTGCCACCAAGCATGAAGTCGACACCTACATCACAGGAACCAGCATGGTTGCAGTGACCTGATACAGGGAATTAAGCACAGGCCAAATGGTGAGCATGCACAAAGGTAAAATGTGCGCAGTGTTGTGGCTGTTACAGTTAGCACCCAAGAGGCAGTCAGGACAACCTGGACAATTTACTAGGTTCTGCCACCTGTTCCCCCCCGACACACACACACATACACAAAAATTCAGAAAACCACTTGGAAGTGGCATATGCCCTAATCCTAGAAGAAACAAGATCTGTGCTTCTGGTAGGCAGGAATTCCAGCATCAACAGCCTATCTCAAAAAGGGCCTCATAGAGTGCACAATGGTGTCGCAAGCCTTTAATCCTAGCACTTGTGAGGCAGAAGCCTGTGGATCTGACTCCAAATGAGATGGACCCTGCCTGGAAAAAAACAAAACAAAAAAACACTGAGGTGTTTTGGTCACACAGAGAGTGTTCAAAAACAATGTCAAAGGTGGTTTGCAACATAGTTCAAGGAGTTCAAAAAACAATGTCAAAGGTGGTTTGCAACATAGCTCAAGGAATTTCTGAGTTCCTGTTAGGGCCTTGATTTGTTTCCCTCTGCCTTTAATCCCAGCACTCTGGAGACAGAGGCAGGCAGATCTCTGTGAGTTCGAGACCAGCGTTGTTCAGGAGAGCTAGTTCCAAGAAAGCCTCAAAAGTCAAGAGAGAAGCCCTGTCTCAAACCCCACCCCCCAAAAAACCCTGAGACATGTGCCCTAAACTGCAGTTCTTACAACCAAGGTGAAACTTGAACCTACTGAAAATGTCTCAAAAGCTCCCAGAGAAAAATCCGCTTTCAAAATGTAGCCGTTGTAGCTTAGGTCTCACCACTACTGGGCTCCGTTTTAGGTCCACGGAACATACAAGAACAATGTTCCCATCATACCTAACTTACCCAGCAATTTTAGCAGAGTGCAGCACTTCTCACACTCCCAAGCCTGAGCTCAGCGCCTGTGCATGAGAGTTTCCAATGGGCTCAACAGGGATGCTTGAATCACACAGGGAGGAACAAAGTGGAAGCACTTTCCAGTTCTGACTCTGAGAGGGCAACCACATTGATGACAGCTTTTTGGGTTGTCCCCTCAAGCCTGGGGGAACCTCGACACCCCCCCACTGTCCTTTCTAATACGGCTTCAGTCCCTGGCTACTGTGCAAGTGATGTACAAAACCTTCCTCCCCGCTCAACATTCTCCCTTCCATGCCCGAGGAGTCCCAGGTCCCAGGACACCACAGTTAACCCAGACACACGCTACCAAAGGACCCATTGTAGCCCAAGTCCAAAGAGTGCCCCACACTATTCGGAATCTGGATGAGTCACTAAGAACTGGGGAAACCGCACTTTTATGAACCAGTAGTGCTCAAAACCTGGCGGCACTTTATTCCAGAACACAAAGTACCCCATAGTTTGAGTATCACAGGCTGACATAGTCCAGAGAGATGCACATTCTGAAAAAAATATTTACCCGCCACCAAACTAAAAACATTGGAACAGTTCACTCGAATGCGACAAAAAAACCTAAAGGATATGTAAATTCAGCGTGGTTAATATCGGGTCCCAAAACTGACCCAAGTCCATTGTTAATTTGGCTTCTCCAACAAATCCAATTCAATTGCCTGGGACCCTCTGAAACTCCTAGAAGGGTCATTCATAACCCCCACAAACTCTCATAAAATTTCTACATCGCTAAAATTATATACAATCTGCCTACAGGTCTTGCCTCCTGTTAGGTGGGACTACACTCAGCTGACTTGGGGCCAGGAAGCCAAATCCTTGGCGATGTTCATTTAAAATTCTAGTTTTTAAAAAGTTCTAAAGCAAGCAGGTCAGTGCTGGCTCAAGCACTTAATCCTATTAGGCAGACTGACCTGTGTGTTCGAGGCTGGCATAGTCTACAGAGCGCGTTCCAGGACATGCTCCAAACTACATAGAATACCAAAAGTTCTGAAAGTAAGCATTGGTGGTATTGAGGAACGCAGATGTGTGTTACTCAGCCTGACCCAGGTCGTAAGCTGGCTAAAATAAACCTCTCATCTAAAATAAACCTATCTCATCCAACATCCATATCTAGCCTATACCTGCCTCTCAAAGCTAAGGTCCACGGTTTCAAATCTCAGAACAGAAAAAATTACCTTTCATACAGAGAGAAGGCCGAACTCGAAAGTTGGAGGAGAATATCCTCACAAGCACCAACAAGATCCGATAGAAGTCTCTGGGAGCAGAGAGGCTCTAGTATTTATATAGTCTGAGAGCTCATTGGCCCCCCTAACCTGGGGCCATCCTTGCCCAATCCACCTTGTATCCTGGGTTCTGATGCCCCCTGGGGCTGAATGACCTTCAGCATCCATACCCTGCTCCCCAACCATCCCGTGTCTGCCCCCCATCCCCAGAGGAGGAAGGGGATTTGTTTGTTTGCATCTATGTTTTTAAATGACTAGGGTCTGGGTAGGGTGGTTTCTTTTTTGTAGCAATTATTGAGGCTGAGTCTCGGGGTGTGGGAAGGATCGCTGTTAGTTCAATCCCCGGGGGTCACAATCATGAATTCCTGACTGGGCAGGGTACATAGTGAGATTCAGCATTTGGTTTTTGTTTTTGGGGTCCTTTAAGAGATTCTGGATGGTACTGGAGCCTATCCTAGCCTGAAACTATCTGAGATCCGTCCTTGTCTGCCTCCTGGGTGCTGGGATGAAAAAGAATTTGCCACCACTGCCTGGCTCCATATTCATTCTTTTTTTGATGACAGCGTTACTCTGTGGCTTTGGAGGCTGTCCTGGAACTAGCTCTTGTAGACCATGAAGGTCTCGAACTCACAGAGATCGACCTGCCTCTGCCTCCCGAGTGCTGGAATAAAGGCATGTGCCACCACTGCCCGGCTCCAGATGCATTCTTAAAAATATTAATGAAAGGAGTAAAGGAAGTAATCTCTACCTGGGAGGGTCAGTGTTTTGGTTTGTTTTCTCATGTTTTGACTGAGTTGAAGTCCTTGCTCCACCTCCTTTGTCTTTCTTCCTCATGTGTGTATGGTTAGACCTGCTTTGCCAAACTGGATTGGGGGTCAAACAATAGCTAGCTGAGTTGGTTTTCTCTACCTTTACATGGTTTTATGGATTGAAATCAGGTGTCCAGGAATACAGGGACAAAGCTACTGAGTCATGTTACATGCTTGGGTTTTAGGGTTTCTTCAGACAAAGTCTCAGGTACTCAAGTTGCTAAGGACGTCCTTGGATTCCTTATTTCCTCTTGCCATCTCCCAAGGGCTGGAATAATGGGCACATAAGATCATGCCCAGTTCAGTCATCAATTCCAGGGACATTTCTACGTATTTTTGATGTATTGTTATTGGAGAAGTAAACCTTGTCAGCAAGTAGCTAGGTCTTCCATTTGGAGAAGCAGATAAAGATATTTATTTGGCCTATGTAGTGGCAAGATCTTTGCTCCCAGCCTTTGGGAGGCAGAGGCAGAGGCAGAGGCAGAGGCAGAGGCAGGTAGATGTCTTGAGTTTGGGGCCAGGACTACACAGATGGCCCATATCTCAATAAAAACAGCAACAAGGATATAGGTTTTAGAGTCTAGAGAACTAGATTTTTTATATATTTTTTTCAGGATTGGGTAAGAGTAAGTGACGTGGGCTTGGCAGTGGTGGTGCACACCTTTAATCCTAGCATTCAGGAGGCAAAGGAACTTTGTTGAGAGTTCGAAACCAGCCTGGTCTACAAGAGCTAGTTCCAGGACAGCCTCCAAAGACACAGAGAAACCCTGCAGCTGAATGAGTCTTGGGCTACACAGGAAAATTCTCAGGCTTTTTCTGAGGATGGAGTTAACTCCACCCTCTCTAGTTTACCTTGCTCTTACAGAATTATTAGAGATCTACATGCATCTGCTTTCCATGGGATCAAACATGGTCCCAAACTCTCTGGGCTCCTTCCTCTCAATCTTATGATCTATTTATTTATTTATTTATTTAATCATTTTGTGTTTCAAAGCAGTATAATACTTGCACCTTTTATTTATCCAGTTATTTTATTTATTTTGGTTTTTTGAGACAGGTTTTCTCTGTATAGCTTTAGAGCCAATCCTAAAATTCACTCTGTAGACCAGGATGGCTTCAAACTCACAGATATCCTCTTGCCTCTACCTCCCATGTGCTGGGATTAAATGCATGGGACACCAATCCTGGACAGTTTATTAATTTTTTATTATTTTACATCTGTGCATATCCATGTGGGGGTGTTGTGGGGGCATGGCCATGAATATTAGAAAAGGGATTTGGATCACCGGGAGCTAGAATTACAGGTGAATGTGGCCACCTGACAGGGGTGCTGGGACCTGAACTCCAGTCCCCTGTAAGATCACTAAGTACTTTTAACTGTTGATCTATCTCTCCAGCATCATTTATCCAGTGTTTAATCATTTCAATCATTTAGAATTCCTACCCCCAAATATGAGGCCAGCATTCCTGAATTCCATATTCTCCCCAGAAATCTGGGTCTATCTCTCACCACATGACTCCAAGATTGCAGCCTGGATGTCTCAGCCTCCTGTACAGTATCCTGACACCTGTGTCCCAGAGCATTGTTGGTCACATAAAGCTCAGTCAGAGTCTGGTTGGTTTGCAGGATGGGCAATAGGCCCTCACCTGTTTTGGCTGTGAGGCCACAGCTGCCCAGTCTGCAGGGGACAAGCTGAAGTGGGTGAGGTGGACTTTTCAGGCAGTTGAGGTGAGGATTTTACAGGTGACAGGTTTTAAAGGAAACTGTCATGAGCCCATCCAGTGCTTGCTGAACACCTTCCTTAATGAGTGGTGTAGCCCTAAGCAAATAGTGTCCCTGTCATGTTTACAGAGATAACCCTAATTAGCTTCACTTGGTGGCCAGAGGCAGATAGTTCTCTTGAGTTCAAGGCTACCCTAGTCTACAAAGATGAGTACCAAGGCAGTCAGGGCTACACGGAAAAAGTAACCATTTGGGGTGTGGGATAGGACTTGGGGGCAAAACACAATACAAGTTATAATAATGCAAGGGCTTTGTGTGTATGTGTGTGTGTGTGTGTGTGTGTGTGTGTGTGTGTGTGTGTACGTTTGTCGAGACAGGTTTCTCTGTATTGTTTTGGAGCCTGTCATGGAACTTGCTCTGTAAACCAGGCTGGCCTTGAACTCACAGAGATCCACCTGCCTCTGCCTCCTGAGAGTGCTGGCATTAAAGGCTTGTGCCACCAAATACCAGTCAATAATGTAAGTTATTATAGACTGGATTCCCTTCCTCGTTTGAAGACAATGATCAGTGATTTCCTTATGTGGTTAAACTGCTCCTCAGTTTTAGTCTGGAGTCACATTTGGTCTGGAAGAACAGAGTTAGGGAGGCTCCGGCCCTCAAGGCTTCACTGTCCCCAGAGAACATGTTTATAAACAGTGAGTCCAATGCCTGCAGCTTGGTATGGCTTGGGTTTGCAGCAATAGACATGGTGACACACATCTGTAATCCCAGCAGAGGGAGGCTGATTTCTGAGTTCAAGATCAGCCTGCGCTACAGAGTGAGTTCCAGGACAGCCAGGTCTACACACAGAAACCCTGTCTGGGGAGATGGGGTGTGGATGTAGACAGGGACAGAGTAGCACTGCAGGGATTCTGCCTCTAAGCAGGATGAGCCTGAGTAGGGAGACAGTATAGTAAGAGATCCCAGAAACCCAGATCCCCAAAGCAGGAGATGGAGAGATGGCTCAGTGGTTAAGACTGCTCTTCTCGAGGAACCAAGTTTGGTTTCCAACATCCAGTTAATAGTTCACAACATCCTGTAAGTGATGGTCCCAGTCATCTGATGTCATCTTCTGTATTGTGTGGACACCCCCAGTCCCAAATAGAAATACACAAAGAGGAAAAGAAAATTTGCAAATCAAGCCAGGCCTGCAGGCTGATCCTTGTAGATACACAAAACATTAAATGCCTTTTTTTCTAGAAGTCTCTAAATACCCTCAAAGTTCATTACATGTTTGTATATGTGGGGAGATTGCTTTTGGGGTAATGGAGGAGTCTATTCTGTCTCTGATTATGTGGGGTTTTGTTTGTTTGTTTTGTTTTTTTCAGACAGGGTTTCCCTTTGTAAGACCTGTAGTTGTCCTGGAACCAGCTTTGTAGACCTGCTGGCCTGGATATCCAGATATTTGCCTTATTCTAGCTCCAGACTGCTGGGATTAAAATTGTTCACCACCACACTCATAAATGTAATTTTTAGAAAGCTCACTGCACAATAGAGTGGTGGGACAAGTCTTTATTCTTAAGGCAGAGAACAGTCTTTTCTACATAGTGAGTCCCAGGCTAGTCAGCAATAGTAGGATTCTCTCTCTCTCTCTCTCTCTCTCTCTCTCTCTCTCTCTCTCTCATACATACACACACAAGCACTCGCAGACACAAAATAAACTAAATTCTAAGGTTAAAGCTATGTTGATGGGATGCTTGTTTGGATTCAGCATAGAATAGACAAGGGCAAGGGCAGAATGGGAAAGAATTGACAGGAGAAGGATTCAAGGTTATCCTCAGCTACATAGAGAATCCAAAGCTAGCCTAGCCTAGAAAGACCCAGTCTCCAAATAAATAAATGGAGAAAAATATAAAAAGAAATCCAGTATTCTAGACACTAAAACCTATATCCTTGTTGCTGTTTTATTGAGATAAGGGCTCTCTGTGTAGTCCTGGTCCCAAACTCAAGACATCTACCTGCCTCTGTCACCGAAGGTCTGGGAGTAAAGGTGTTGCCACTCCATAGGCCAAATCCATATCTTTATCTGCTTCTCCAAATGGAAGACCTAGCTACTTGCTGACAAGGTTTACTTCTTCAATAAACAATACATCAAAAATACATAGAAATATGCCTGGAATTGATGACTGAACTGGGCATGGTCTTATGTGCTCACTATTACAGATCTTGGGAGACATCAAGAGCAAATAAAGAATCCAAGGGCATCCTTGGCAATTTAGTGAGTTTAGGGCCATCTTGGAGTAACTGAGACTTTGTCCGAAGAAACCCTAAAACCTAAGTGTGCAACATTCATCAGTAGCTTTAGCCCTGTATGCCTGGATACCTGATTTCAATCCATAAAACCATGTAAAGGTAGAGAGAACCAACTCAGTTAGTTATTGTTTGAACCCCAAAACAGTTTGGCAAATAAGGTCTACCCGTACACACAAGAGGAAGAAAGACAAAGGAGGCAGAGAAAGGACTGCAACTCAGTCAGAAAATAAGAAACCAAAACACTGAGCCTCCCAGGCAGAGGTTACTTCCTTTACTCCTTTCATTAATATTTTTAAGAATGAATCTGGAGCCAGCTTCAGCCTCAATAATTGCTACAAAAATGGAAACACCCACCCATACCCAGATACATACAAACAAATGCACTTCCTCGTCTGGTTGTGGGGGGCAGACACGGGATGGTGGGGGAGCAGGGCATGGATGCTGAAGGTCATTCAGCCCCAGGGGGCATCAGAACCCAGGACAGAGGGTGGATTGGGTAAGGATGGCCCCAGTTGGGGAGAGGGATTCCAGAGCCTCCCCTCCAGGGGGCCAATGAGCCCTCAGACTATGTAAATACTAGAGCCTCTCCCTCTCCCAGAGACTTCTTTGGGATTTTGTTGGTGCTTGTCAGGATATTCTGCTCCACCTTTCGAGTTCGGCTTTCTCTCTGTCAGAAAGGTAAGTTTTTTTTTTTCTGTTCTGAGATTTGAAACTGAGGAATTTAGCTTTGAGAGGCAGGTGTAGGCTTGATATGGATGTTGGATGAGATAGGTTTAATTTAGCCAGCTTACGACCTGGGACAGGCTAAGTAACACACTTCTGCCTTCCTCAAAACCTACTTCCTGCCTTCCTCAAAGGGCCTACTTACAGAACTTTTCGTAATCTGTGTAGTTTGGAGCATGTCCTGAACGCGCTCTGTAGACTTTGCCGTCCTTGAATGCACACGACTGCCTGCCTAACTAGGATCATGGGCTTGAGCCAGCACTGACTAGCTTGCTTTGTAACTTTTAAAACCTAGGATTTTAAATGAACATAGCCAAGGATTCGGCCTCTTGGCCCCAAGTCAGCTGAGTGTAGACCCACCTCATAGGAGGCAAGGCCTGCAGGCAGATTGTACATAGTTTTAGCAATGTAGGAATTTTAGGAGTGTTATGGTGATTATGAATGATGCTTCTTGGAGTTTCAGAGGTCCCAGGCAATTGTATTGTGTTTGTTCAAGAAGCCAAATTACCAATGTACTGGGTGAATTTTGGGACCGGCTAGGAACCACCGTGAATTATGCATCATTTAAGTTTTTGGCGCATTAGTTTGAACTGTTCTAATGTTTTTAGTTTTCTGGCGGGTAAATATTTTTTTTGGCTTGTGCGTCTCTCTGTACCATGTAAGCCTGTGATACTCAAACTATGGGGTACTTTGTGTTCTGGAATATAGTGCCGCCAGGTTTTGAGCACTACAGGTTCACAAAAGTGCGATTTCCCTAGTTCTTAGTGACTCATCTAGATTTCAAATAGTGTGGGGCACTCTTTGGACTTGTGCTACAATGGGTCCTTTGGTAGCGTGTGTCTGGATTAACTGCGGTGTCCTGGGACCTAGGACTCCACGGGCATGGAAGGGAGAATGTTGAGCGGGGAGGAAGGTTTTGTACATCGCTTGCACAGTAGCCAGGGACTGAAGCGGTATTGGAAAGGACGGGGGCAGGTGTCGAGGTTCCCCCAGGCTTGAGGGGACAACCCACAAAGCTGTCATCAAAGTGGTTGCCCTCTCTGAGGCAGAACTGGAAAGTGCTTCCACTTTGTGCCTCGCTGTGTGGGACAAGCCTCCCAGTTGAGCACATTGGAAGCATTTGTGCACAGGCGCTGAGCTCAGGCTTGGGAGTGTGAAGAGTGCTGCACTCTGCTAAAATTGCTGGGTAAGTTAGGTGTGATGGGAACATTGTTCATGTATGTTCCGTGGACCTAAAACGGAGCCCAGTAATGGTGAGACCTAAGCTACAACGGCTACATTTTGAAAGCGGATTTTTCTCTGGGAGCTTTTGAGACATTTTCAGTAGGTTCAAGTTTTGCCTTGGTTGTAATAACTGCAGTATAGGGCACTTGTCTCAGGGTATTTGTGTGTATGGGGGGAATGAGACAGGGCTTCTCTCTGGCTTTTGAGGCTGTCTTAGAACTAGCTCTCCTGAAGCAGGCTGGTCTCGAACTCACAGAGATCTGCCTGCCTCTGTCTCTGGAGTGCTGGGATTAAAGGCAGATGGAAATAAATCAAGGCCCTAACAGGAACTCAGAAATTCCTTGAGCTATGTTGCAAACCACCTTTTACATTGTTTTTTGAACTCCTTGAACTATGTTGCAAACC
>NW_023276894.1:20742-22104 GCF_003668045.3 Cricetulus griseus
TGCCCCCCCTTCTTATATCTGCAAGGATTCTAAGTTACTGCTTGAATTGCCTCTGGAAAATGTGCAAATATTTGTGGGTCTAGAGAAGCCGAGGCAAGCAGAACTAAGAGGTGGCCGACAGCCAAGGCAACAGAAACACTTTGTCTCTTACATAATATACCCAACTCCTCCAAATAAGTGTCCTCTGCCCTTATTTTAATCTGCAGTTTCACACATTCGCCAGTAGGTGGGAGTCTTGTCACAGTGACTGACTAAAATGTCCAGTATTCAGACTTTTGTGGGGTTCCAGGGCAGCCTTGACTGTTACACAGAGAAAAGCAAAAGTCACACACAAAGTAATGTCTCTCAAGTGCTGGATCACAGCTGTCCGAGGGAACAAAAGTCCTGGTGGCCTCCATTCTGATGCTGCATTCCTGTTCAGCAACCAATATCCAAGTATGGTATTGTGAGTCGAAGCACAGCCAGGCTACTGTGTATCATTTTGTTCAGGTCTATTCCAAACAGCCTGTGGACAAACATGGGACTATCACTATGGACTACAAAGACAGCATCATGGTACCCTGCCTTTTAGCCTGTCTTCCTTCCTTCCTTCTTTCCTTTCTTAGTCAAGATTTATTTATTACTTATACAGTGTTCTGCCTACCTGCCAGAAGAGGGCACCAGATTGAATTGTAGATGGTTGTGAGCCACCATGTGGTTGATGGGAATAGAACTCAGGATCCCTGGAATAGCAGTCAGTGCTCATAACCTCTGAGCCATCTCTCCAGCCACACAGCCTGTTTTACAAATATTGTTTTCATTAGTTCTGTATGCAGTGTTTCCTGCTCTTGCACAGGGCCAAAATTCAGTTCCACATACAACCACTTTTAACTCAGGTCGAAGGGATCAGCTTTCCTTTTCTGGTCAAAATCAGCTCAATGTATTTGGATACATATACATACATACATACATACATACATACACACACACACACACACTTAGAGAGAGAGAGAGAGAGAGAGAGAGAGAGAGAGAGAATTAACCATTAATATTTATATTGCTTGTTTGTTTGGATTTTTTCCAACGAGGTTTGTCTGTGTAACCTCGGCTGTCCTGGAACTCAATCTGTAGACCAGGATTGCATTGAACTCTCAGAGATCTGTCTGCCTCTGCCTCCCAAGTGCTGGGATTACAGGGTTGTACCACCATGCCCAGTCTGCTGCCAGTCTTCTTAACTACTGAGCCATCACTCTAGCCACATCAATCCAAATCTCTAGGGCATGGACAATGGAGATAACCAAGGAGAAAGGCTTTTTTCTGCCATGTTTGGTACCAGGAGAGCATTGATCTCAAGGTGGCCTCAGACTTGTAGAAGTTCTGTCT